>NC_081408.1:630024280-630216780 GCF_030272615.1 Cryptomeria japonica | reverse complement strand
CAAAGACCAACTCTATCTAATCATTGCTTATTTTATAGGTTTTAATTTTCCTATTACATTCAATTTTTGTTTGGGTTTATGTCATCATATGGAATATGGTTCAATAGATTGGGAAAGCATGTGGTATGCCAAAATTAGTTGTTGGGCTTTGGCCTACACTCTTCTCACACATGTGGTGCCACAACAAGGTCTTGTTAATACAAAACCTATATAGTATTTATGTTAGGAGATTTTTGAACATTGTAATTTATTCTTTGAATGTGTTGATAGCTAGTCTCAAAGAATGTGTTATTAATGTGTTCACATATGCCAATCTAGATGTTATCCATTGATGTTCTTTATAGTCTCTATGTTCATTGCATATGGCCCCAATTTCTCTTTTGCAAGGATTTCCTTCTTGGTTCTAGCTCTAATGGTGAATTCATCCAAAAAACCTAGTGAGATATATAATCTTCTTAATTTCTAAATCAAACTTCTAGTTTGAAGTTGGGAATACCCACTCTCAAGTCATTTTACTAAGGAAGATCTATGTAGAGTTTTTGTCCCACCTCATCATCACATTGAAGAAGTTATTAGGGATTTAATAGGTGAGCATATCTTTGCTCCTCCTTCCCCTCAACTCATATTCCCATCTCAAGTGCTCTCAAATATTCTTTCAAATTTCCTAGAGATTTGACCCAATCATATGACCACCTTGTTCATATTGTTTTGAAATTTGTTTATGAAGATTTTATTGTCAACCAAGCTTTAGGTGAAGTTGTGAGAGTATTATTTCTATGATGGTTTTGTAGAAATTAGGGGGATATTTTGAAGGGTGGTCTATGAAACAATGCAGCCATTGCATCGATATATGATGATATTAAAACTAGTATGGAGTGTTAGAGTGAGGATTTCTTAGGGATATCTTTATTTTCTTTTTTAGGATAGTTTGGGAAATTCAAAAGTTGAAGATATTTAGACTAATTTTTGTGCAATTCTCTTGCTGCTAAACTATGAGTCTCTCTCAGATGTGCATTAATAAAAAAATGATAAAGCTGATAAATTCGATTTCTCAATTTTGTATATGTTATTGCCATAACTGCTAGCAGGTCAAGTCAATTCCATGTTTCATTCATATCATACCTAAAGACAAGGTTGGCTAAATTGCAAAAGAGGAGGCCCATTAGGTTTGATTTCCTATTTCTTTCAGTCGTGCTCAAGATGGTTTTTTAAGTTGTCTTTTGTTGGGTCTTCTCAAGTGTTTTTTAATTGGGGGCCCTTTTAGTGGTAAATGTTCCCTCCCTAGTTTGTATATGGATCATGTTCTAAGAATGTCTATGTTGGAATCAAGGAACACTGAGAGTGGAGGGGGTGAATCAGTGTTCTACCACTTATTAAATTTTCTAACTTATCCTTAAACCATCAGAAGCATAAGCATGAAAATGAAATGCAGAAACATAGAACAAACAACCACAAAATCATATTAACACCAGGATTTTTACGTGGAAACCCAAATGGGAAAAACCACGGAGGGATTTGAACCCAAAATATTATTCTACTATGGCCAGTATCAGAACAATATTATATGAAGAGGAATGCACAAGGATTTAGGTACACTTCCTATAGCTTGCATATAATTGTTAGTAGGGCTACAACCCTAGAAGGGTCACTTCCTTATAGATCAATTATAGTGATAAATTACAATGAATGAAATCCAAAATAGCATCTAACAATGCCTGAGTAAGTTCTAGTTAAGTGCAAAACTCTGACTATATCTCTTCTGCAACGTGTTGATATGTGGTGACTGACAACAAAGTACTGTACACTTAGCACGTATCCTCACTATTTTTTATTGATGAAAACCGACATTGTAATAAAACCCTAAAAAGGTCAACTTTGTTTGGTGCCCTAAAAACACATGTTATAAGTGGCTGGGATGCTTAAGGCATAGTGAGGTTGATGTACTATTTTTGCTAGATAATAAGAAAGATTGGACGGTTGTGTATGGTGGACGTAACCCATTCTGGGTGAACCACATTAAATCTTTATGTTATCTATGTCCTATTTTATTCCTTTATCTTTTGTATTTAAATTTGCATATAATTGTTAGTTCATATTTGCTTTGGATTTGCTTGAAACCCTAACAATTGGCATCAGAGCGAGGTTTTCTGTAAATTGGCAAGACTCTCAGATTTGAGTGGGAGCAATGGAGGATTCCAAATTCAAGGTTGAAAAGTTTAACAGCCTGAATTATGAGTTATGGAAAATGTAGATGGAGGATTACCTGTATCAAAAGGATTTGTGGCGGTCGGTTGAAGGAAAGGCAAAGAAAGTGACCACAATGTCAGATGAAGAGTGGGACATTTTATATAGAAAGGCATTGGGATCTATTCTATTGTGCCTTGCAACATCTGTAGCATTCAATATAATAGAAGTAAAAATGACTGTAGATTTGATGGCGACATTGGCTAAGTTGTATGAGAAACCTCGGCTAATAAGTTATTTCTTATGAAACATTTGTTTAATTTGAAAATGAGTGAGGGAGGATCTATAGTAGAGCACTTAAATGAATTTAATACAATTACCAATGAATTATCTTTGGTAAAAATTACCTTTGCAGAAGAGGTTAGGGCTCTCTTGATTTTATGTTCTTTGCCAGAAAGATGGAATAGCTTGGTTATGGCTATAAGTAACTCTGTCTATGGTAAAAATACTTTGATATTTGATGAAATTGTTGGTGTTATCCTAAGTGAGGAAATGTGAAGGAAAAACACAGGTGAGACTTCAACATCATCAAGTAGTGTTTTGAATGTGGAGAACAGAGGAAGATCAAAGGAAAGAGGAAAAGGCCCTGGGAATGAGAAGTCATGAGGGAAGTCAAAGAAAGGACGCTCTTAATCTAGAGGAAATAAAGATTGCTAGTACTATAGAAAGCTTGGTCATCTAAAGAAAGAATGTTGGTATCAGAAAAACAAAGGAGACAAAAATGAAAATGACAATAAGGAAGGTAATATTGCAAGTAATACTTTACAAGATGCTTTAATCTTATCTTTGGATAATGTTAATGATTCTTGGGTAATAGATTATAGGGCTTCATTTTATGCTATACCTCATAGAAAATATTTTCTAGATTATGTTCAAGGTGATTTTGGACAGGTATATTTGGGTGATGATGAGCCCTGTCAAATTGTTGGAAAAGGAAAGATAAAGATCAAGTTGCAGAATGGATATGACTGGTTTCTATAGGAGGTAAGACATGTTCCTAATTTAATTTCTACAGGGCAACTAGGTAGTGAAGGTTGCATAGTTACCTTCTCAGACAATATCTGGAAGGTCACAAAAGGATCATTAGTAGTAGCTAAAGGTGCGAAGGTAGGCAGATTATATCTGTGTACTGGTAACACTTACTCTACCTTAGCTACTATAGATAAAGTTACTGCAGGGACAATAACAATAGATGTTGCAAGAATAGATTCGATAATGTGCACCATAGGCTTGCGCACATGAGTGAGAAAGGGATGAAAATCCTTCACTCCAAAATTTATTGTCAGGACTAAAGAAGATTGATTTAGAGTTTTGTGAAAACTATGTTTATGGTAAATAGAAAAGAGTCAGATTTCTCAAGGTTGGGAAAGAGAAGAAGAGTGAGAAGTTAGAGCTTGTGTATTCAGATGTATGGGGATTAGCTTAGGTATCATCTCTTGGTGTCTCTTGCTATTATGTTATTTTTATTGATGACTCAACCAGAAAAACATGGGTATATTTCCTAAAACAAAAATCAGATGTTTTTGAAACTTTTAAGAAATGGAAAGCTTTGCTTGAGAATGAGACAGGAAAAAAATTGAAGTGTCTCAGATCAGATAATGGAGGTGAGTATTGCAGCAAAGCATTTGAAGATTACTGCTCCTTAAATGGGATTCAAAAGTAGAAGACAGTTCCAAGAACTCCACAAGAAAATGGTGTGTCAGAGAATGAATAGGACTATCATGGAACACGCGAGGAGACTGAGATTCCATGCTGGATTGTCCTTACATTTTTGGGCAGATGCTATACATACTGTTGTCTATTTGATAAATAGAGGACCTTCAACCCCTTTGGATGGTGATATTCCAGAGGAGGTATGGACTGAAAAAAGGTAAATTTTTCCTTTATGAAAACCTTTGGTTGTGAAGCTTTTGTCCATGTTGATAAAGAAAATAGAACCAAGCTTGATGCTAAAT
Source organism: Cryptomeria japonica (assembly GCF_030272615.1). Lineage (NCBI taxonomy): Eukaryota > Viridiplantae > Streptophyta > Pinopsida > Cupressales > Cupressaceae > Cryptomeria > Cryptomeria japonica. Next base: position 630,212,581 of record NC_081408.1, on the reverse strand, counting down.
CTCAGAAATGTACTTTCATTGGATATGGGATAGATGAATATGGCTATCGGTTATGGGATTTTGAAAATAAGAAAATAATTAGAAGTAGAGATGTTATATTCAATGAGAAGGTCGTGTATAAAGAACAGATGTAGGAAAAGAAACATGTACATGACAAACAAGAATATGTGGTGTTGGATGAGATTCTTAAAAATGAAATGCCATAGGTACCTGATGCTCAACAACAACAGATTGTTCCACAAACTCCTGCAAGTGTTAGACATTCTACAAGGTTAAGTAGACCCCCTGAAAGATTTTCTCCTTCTTTATATACTATTTTATTAACTGATTCTAGTGAACCAGAAGAACATGAAGAAGCAATCTAGGTGGATGCCAAACAACAGTGGGAGCTAGGCATGAAAGAGGAGATGGACTCCTTGATGAAAAATAAGACTTGGGACTTAGTCCCTTTACGTGCAGAAAAAAGAGCTTTGCCTAACAAATGGGTTTATAGGCTGAAGGAGGAGGAAGGAGGTCAGAAAAGATATAAGGCCAAACTAGTCGTAAAAGGTTTTGCACAGAAAAGGGGTATAGATTATGATGAAATATTTTCTCCAGTTGTAAAAATGATTTCCATTAGAACTGTACTTAGTCTTGTGGCTGCAGATGATTTACATCTTGAACAATTAGATGTCAAAATAGATTTTCTCCATGAAGATTTGGAGGAGGAAATTTACATGTTGCAACCACATGGATATGAGGTTAAAGGTGTAGCATCGTAAATTGTACGCACTTGCTAGGGTGGTACAATTTCACACCTAGTTTAGCACCCGCCTTGGCGCATTTTGCATTTTGCATTGCATTTCCCCTTTAGCACTTAATTAGGTCTAAGGTTCTATTTCATCATCTTCCACATCATAAAGTTGGGCCCTTTCATTAAAGTGTGCCCTTTCCATTTTATTCCTCCAATACATCATTTAATCAAAAACCCTAATTAGGTCCTATTTTGAACTTGGGGGCTTGATTTCAGGGCTCAAAACATCTCGAAATCACTTGTAACTTCGGGATTCTCTCTAAAATCATCATATCCAATAGCCCTGAAAATTTGGTGAAAAGTTGTCAAGACCATGGCGCCCGGAGTGCACACGGTCCCGGACATTTTTCCTAAAATTTTAGGAGCACGATCCAATCATAAAATAAAGCTTAACCCCAAGAAATTGGCAGGAGATTCAATCTCTAGGTCGGCCAAAAGGTGAAATTAAGACCTAGGGTTTCCTATATAAGAGCCCTCTTTCTTCATTTGAAAGGATGGGAATTTGGGGTTTCAAAAGGACCTTCTATGCAGCGAAAGAGCGGATCTTTGAAGACTTCAATAACATTCAATATCCATCCATCAAGTATTCATCAATTTCATTCATTCATCCATTTAGGGCTTTGAAGGCATTGAAGAGCAATAAGGGACCACCGACTGAAGATTGGCTTGTACCCCTCCCTTGGGGTTGGGTATGATTTCATGTTGTTTTCAGGACTTTGCATAAGCCTCATTATATCATTTGTATTCATGCTTTAGATCACTTTGCATCTTGATTTGGAGCATTTACATTATCATTTACAAGCAATTAGGGTTTACTTTCTAGGTTGCTCTAGTTTGCTTACTTGCATTTTAGGATCTTGCACAAACACAAGTTCTGCACACACACTACTTTTACAATACAACTTGGCTATTCGTGGAGGTGGAAATCACCAAAGCGGGGGTTTGACTAAGGAAAAACCCTATATAGCCACCCACCATACCTTTTCAGATATAAGTGCAGATTTTTGAATTCGAAGGACGTTGCAAGTTGCAGATCCGATGGAAGCAGACCGAGATAGAACTTCACACCAAATTCCAACCCAGAAAGCTAGGACAGGGGCATGGGGCGCCCTGGTCCTGCCAGGACAGGGGCGCTGGGCGCCCTAGTCCTTGTCCATTTCAGTGAATTTTGGCAGTTTCAGAGGTAGCAGCTTCAGTATTTCAGGCTTCCAGCTTCAATGACAGATCTTGCAAAATCAAATCCATTCAAGGTACACATTTACATTTCTCCTCTTGTCCTTACAATTGTTCATCACTAAATCTCAAATCTACAATCTTGTGCTCAAAGTTACTAGTTCATACTTACACTTTAGGGTTAATAGTTGAACTTGCATCATTCTATCTATCATTTGCAACAAAGGAATAGAAATCCTAATAGGTATCCCGTGGCTCTCTCTTCCACAAAAAGAAGTAGCCAATTGTGTGATACCTCTAGGCTCTTTCATATTCCACAAGTGTGTGATTGAAAGTGAGATTAGGGCATGTTTGCTTAGTGTCACTTTTTCCCCCACACATTCTTTGGTGAACCCAACATGAATTCCAATCTTCTCTAATTCTGATTTATATTTTCAAATTTGAGTGTTTATGCTATTTACAAGTTTTAATTTCTCGCAAGATTCAAAAAAATTTAGAGGAAATTTTTGCTAAAATCCTAATTTTTCAATTCAAAGTTGAACTTGTGGATAGCTTAATTGGGATCAATAATTTCAAATCTGATTTAGGAACTCATTTGAATCATAAACTTCATTTTCTAAATCTACATTCTAAGTGCTTGCATTGGTTAAAATTAAACATTTCCTTCTATTTTGCATGTGTTATCATTTGAAAGAGGAAAATTGTTGTCATGATGCATTCATTTCATAGATGTGATAATGGGTTAGCTTCCCTTGTTTCAATTTTTCCTTCTCCTAAAGAACCTCCCCCCATCTATAACAACATTTTAGTGCCTAAAAGAGTTGCTACCAATCCCTTTGAGACTCTCCCATGCTCTAAGGATGAAGACTTTAAGAGTGATCTTGACAATTCTCCTAAAATGTGCCCTTCCTATTTAGCTATCCTAGAGGAAGAGAATGATATCGTAAACACCTTTCTTAATGTTACTTCACCTTCCCTACATGATGCCTCTCTAAGTGAAAAGGTATTGATGGACATTGACTTATTTTCTCCTAAAGTTGGTCCTTCCAATGGGGGCATGTTAGTGCAACAAGAGGTTATGAACACTTCTTTCAAAGATCTCCTTCCTAAGCATGAATCTTTGGAGAAATATGTTCACATTCCTCCTAAACAACACTCCCTTCATGAGGATCATTTTGTGCAAGAATATGACATTATCCCTACATTTCCTAGTGACGTCATTTCCCTTTCCAACAAAATTCCCACCAGAAATGATGAATTAATGATAAATGCTTACCCTTCTCCTAAAGTTTGTCTTACCCATAAGCATCCCTTAGAGAAAGAAGATGAAATAATAAGCAATTTCCTTAATTCTCTCTCCCCTAAATATCATATTGAACATATTTTGAGAAAAGAGGATGACTTTAACACATCTATTGATGCTCTCCCTCCTAAGGATGAGGAATTAATAAACAATGTTATCTCCTCTCCCGAAATTGACAATACTTCAAACATTCCTTTCAACCACTTCACTATTTGGGATGAACCATTAGAAGAAGGTGTAGATTATTCTCTATCCCATGAGAGAACCCTAGCCAAAGGGGATGAAATCAAGATTGAAAACTGTTGGATTTTGCCAAGATCAAGAAGTCATTGAAATGTACAAGATAGAGACATAATATGGGACAAGAATAAACTGTATTCTCATCAATAGAAAATGATCAACAACTTGTTCAATAGTTACATGCAAAGTAGATGAGCCTGCTTATATAGGCAAGGCTAGGGATATGTATGAGCACACAAACATGACATGTGGCTCAATAAGAAACAAAGGTAGGTAGGAAATAGGTGTGGGTAGGTAGGAGAAATAATATAATATTCCACATGAGGTGGATCACCCACCGAAGGTGGAATTATCACTCCACAATAAGTGGATATGATAGTGTAATAACAAGATCAACACCATAAGAGGTGGAATTTCTCCTACACACACTATCCCAATGTGGCACAAACACCCAAGTGTCTCATATCCAAACTACTATGAAATGCATTATCCTAAGTAAACTTAAGTAAGTGTAATAATATCCATGATGAATAATTATTTACACCAACACCCCCCCTTAAGTGCAACTTAGGGGAATGCACTTAAGTCTACAATGCAACTAAGCAATGCAAGATGGGTCCCGGCTACGAGGCCATGTTAGGTACCCATGCACAAATGCAAATGCATGCAAACCAATGCAATGAAATCTCTCACAAAGTGGGGAAAGAGAGAAAAACCCAATGGGAAAAAACCCTCCCCCAAAAGAGAGATGAAAGAGAACTCTCAAAGAAGTATGTGAGGAACAAAACCCCATGTGAGGAAAATGTCCCCCCCATACGAGAGAAGAAGAGAAGTCAAACTGTGATCATCCCTCAATGAAGAATCTGCACCAATGATAGAAGCTCGATGTATGAAGAAACTGCTCCACGAACGTCGAACAACATTCCTCCCCTTAGGAAGAAACAAAACCAAAGGTGTATCCATGAAGTCTCCCCAATCATGTAGGGAAGATGTATGAAGAAAACTCATGATGAAAGGAATCGCTGAAAACTGCTCAAGTGTCCCCATGTCGATGCTAAAAGATACCCCTTCCAAAGATGGTAAACTGTGCCATACTGCTGAAAAAGGAACTCCAACATCTAGTGAAGATGGATGTAGAACAATGTCCAAAGACTCATGTGTCTCCTCAAAGAATAAAGAGACCTCCTCCAACTGCTGTACATAAGTATCCACAATCATGTCAACCTCGAAAGAATGATCATGTAGAGAATGAACAAGAGGGTCAGAGTGTGCCCTCGCAACAATCGAAGAAGGATCATCTTCATCAAAGAGAAGATGTATGTCATCAATGATGTCTCCCAAATCTGCAATGTAGGATTCCACAAACAAACCTGCAATATCTGTCATGTAATCATCCCATGAATCTGAAGCTGGAAGACAATGTATATCCTGCTGCACTGAATCACATGAAGGCAAAACTGTCACACTATCTACATAATCAGGTGCAATAGGTGATGTGATATCAATATGAGAAGATGAAATACAAGACTCAAGAACTGGGTTACATGTGAGAATCCCCAAATTCAAGTGTCCAAAGTTCTCCTCAAAATCTGAATCATCACAATAAGTGAAATCATCATCATCAACAAAATCTGAAAAGGAGTATAACCGAGATGCATGATCAACCACCCCAGTTGCAATGATTGCTCTAGTCTCCATGTCTCTAATAAAAACTGAGTCAGGTGTGAACTCCACAACTTTCTTAGTTGCGCCATGTGTGATTTGATAGATAGAAAGGAGATTGTTTGTCAAGTGGGGTACACACAACACATCATTGAAGGAGTTATCCCCAATGTCAATAGATCATTTCCCAATCACATCCATGTATGTATGATTGCCCATCAAAATCTGTGGCATGGTGCAAGGCTCAAATGTAGAGAACATAGATTGTGAAGATGCCATATGATGAGAAGCCCCTGAATCTAGAAGCCATCTCTCTGAAGTATAATTTGTTGTAGCACATAGAGCTTGTCCTTTTCTTGTTCCAAAAGAGTGAGTCTTTCCACTTGTAGAAGCCATGAATGCTTGCCCTTTTCCTTTTGAATGCGAGGAAGTGGAAGTTGATGAATCATCCTTCTTGTAGACTTTAGGCAAATCAATGTTATGCTTTTTGATGATATGTGTGAGCTCATCAATCTTCTTAGTATGGCAACGATGTTCCTCATGACCAATCTTTTTACAATAAGCACAAGTAGGTCTCTCTCTCTTTGGTGAATTATCTTTCTTGGAAGAAGATGAATCTCCTTGTTGTGGAGAAGATTGTGCTTTATCCTTAGGCTTTGATTGCCATTTCTTCTTGTTTGAGTTGTCCTTTCCTTGATTTCCTTTGTTTCCTTGATTTGCCACCAATGCTTGAGACTTAGAAGAAGTCTTAAGAATGCCCATGCTTATCAACTTAGTTTGTTCCATCATCAACATTTCATTGAAAGCATCAAATGTAGGCATTTTGTAGCTTGAACCCATTGTCATCCTATGAGTTTGGAAACTAGAAACAAATGCTGCATATTCTTGTGGAAGCTTCCCTATCAAGTTGAATATCAATTGAGTATCCTTCTTATCAATGCCACAATCTTTGAGTTGTGCCCTCAACTCATTTGCCTTAGTGACATAATCTTGTATAGTATCAAAGTTCTTGGGATCTAACATGGTGAGATCACTATCAATTTGATATCCCCTAATCTCATCAACTTGACCATACAAGTCTTGAAACTTTTGCCAAGCATCCTTGATTAGAGTACATTTCTCAATATGAAATATGAGATCCTTTGATACATACTTTCTTAAGGTACCAATTGCCATGATATTTTTAGTGAGCCAATCTAAGTGACCAACTGGATCAGCCTTAGGATCAGCTGGAGCAACAATAGTTCTATCAATGTAATGAGTGAGTCCTTTTTCCATAAGTTTACTCCATGCATCAATTTTCCAAGTAGCATAATTATGTGGAGTTAAGAGAGGAAACTTAGAAGAACCCATAGCAGCAAAAAAGGAAAGAACACAAGAGCACAAAAGCACAAGAGACACCCCCCAAATTCAATCAATCAAAGTACCCCCCCAAAAGTGATGATTTTGGCACTTTATACTTAGTGCGATTACAATGAGCCACTTGCAAAACAAGGCAAAGTGGGCTTATGATGCAAATTTTACAACTTCTCAAATGAGATACAAGAGACTTCAATCAATATTTCAATGAATCTAACTGAGATTCAAGCAAATATACAAGTACCAAGAGAGCCAAAAAAGGCCAAGATCTGAAAGTAAAATTTCTACTTACAATGACATCAATCTGATAGCATCATGTGAAAGTAGATGAAAAAATACGCACTTTCAAAAAAAACGGCACCTAAAAAGGAGGTCGGATGACCGCAAACGAAGCCTCTGAAGTTGCAAAAACTGGGATTACTCAGGGACAGTCACCAAAAACTGCATTTTCTGAAAACTCCATGCATCAAAATCAAAAAATTCTTTCACCACTGTGGAGAGCACGAAATTCTAGCCCATTTCAAAAAAAATTGCACCCAAAAAGGAGCAAAAATGAGCAAGTTATGGCCATTTGAAGTTGAACTGCAAAATCAAAAATGCAAATGAGAGGGGGTCCAAAAATTTTCAAACCCTGCTGATGTGGCGCTGACGTCAGCAAAACACTGTCTTAAATTTGACGGCCGTATGACCGTCGCCAAAACTTCGCTGCCTGGCTGACTGTGCGTTCGTACTGTACGGACGGATGACGTGGCAAGTTGATTGTACAGTCCGTACTGTACGGAATGATGATGTGTGCAAGGTGACTGGGCTGTCCGTACCGCTGACTGTTCGTACGGAAAATTGCCGATGTGTCTGTGTTTTGTCCACGGGCCACGGGCCTCCTGCCACGTGGCGGGCGTGGATTCGCCTGCCTGGATGCCGCGTGGCGGAGAACCGGCGGAGAAGGCACTGTGCAGGGAGGAGCCAAGGCGCGGGACGAGAGCCGGGGATGAGGCGCCGGGGGAGATGGGAGAGGACGCGGCTCGGGCGGCGGCGAGGAGCGGGAGGTGCCGGAGGAGGAGCTGAAGCCGGCGCTGGCGGTGCTGTGGGGGCCACGCTGCGGAGCGAGGACGCCAGAGGGTGGACAGCGCACGGACGGAGCAACGCATAGACTGTCAGGTACGTTCCCTGCGTAACCTGCAAAACGGGTACGGCGAGCGCAGGGGGGGGTCTGCGGACCCCCCAAAAATGATTTTTTCTTTTTTTTTTTTTTTTTTTAGATTTTTTTTTTTATTTGCCTTTTCAATTTTTTCGATTTTTTCGAATTTTTTTTTTTTCAAAAATTTTTTTTGATTTTTGATTTTTTGAAACAATTTTTCAGAAATTTTTTTTTTTTGAAAAATATATATAAAATATTCGAAAAATCCGTACGATAAGCAAAATTGGGGAAAAAATTTTTCCTCACCAAAATAGGCCAACTTTATAACCAAAATTCATGGAAAGGGCCTTCCGGATGCAATGGAGAGGTCGGATCTGGTCTAGGACGCCTCCAAATGACGATGCTCCTCAGATCTACCTCTTGACGTCACAATAATGCCTCTTCAAGACGAATCAATGAAGCCCCAATAGCTCTGATACCATGTTGGATTTTGCCAAGATCAAGAAGTCATTGAAATGTACAAGATAGAGACATAATATGGGACAAGAATAAACTGTATTCTCATCAATAGAAAATGATCAACAACTTGTTCAATAGTTACATGCAAAGTAGATGAGCCTGCTTATATAGGCAAGGCTAGGGATATGTATGAGCACACAAACATGACATGTGGCTCAATAAGAAACAAGGGTAGGTAGGAAATAGGTGTGGGTAGGTAGGAGAAATAATATAATATTCCACATGAGGTGGATCACCCACCGAAGGTGGAATTATCACTCCACAATAAGTGGATATGATAGTGTAATAACAAGATCAACACCATAAGAGGTGGAATTTCTCCTACACACACTATCCCAATGTGGCACAAACACCCAAGTGTCTCATATCCAAACTACTATGAAATGCATTATCCTAAGTAAACTTAAGTAAGTGTAATAATATCCATGATGAATAATTATTTACACCAACAAAAACTCCCTTGATAGTTTCTCACCTTCCTTGAATCTCAATTATTCTCCCTCTAAAAATAAAGCTTCTCCCTCTCCTCAACTTGGTTCTACTCATAAGGAAACCCTAGTTCAAAGCAAGATGGTTAACATCTCTTTCAAAGATCTCCCTCTCAAAAGTGAGACTTTAGAGAGTAATGTTGATCCTTCTCCTAGAGAGTTTATTCCCCAGGTAGATCCTTTGATGATAGAGGATGATATGACCTTTCCTAGTATTACTCTTCCTACTAGAACATCAATGCCTACCCTTTGTCTCTCTCCTAAAATTGATTTAATCTGTGATAAGATTTTAGTGAAAGAGAAGACTATCAATAATTCTTCCAACACTTTTGTTCATTCCTCTAAACCATCCTCAATCAATTTGATACATGTGAATGAAACACCTAACAAACCTCTCTTCACTATCCAAGGTGCTTGTCCTTCTCAAAATTCTCAACCTTTAAATAAGCCTATCTTAGTGGTTCAAGGTGGTTATGCTAATGATTCTTTTTGCACTCCTAAGAAACCTATTATTACTGTGCAAGGAGGTTATTCTTCTAAGAGCCCTTATGAGTATGCTAAGCAACTGACTAGAGAGAGTTATAATGTGGTTGCTTATACCTATAACACAAGAAACAATAGGCAACCTAATCCTCCTCCTGTTACTCCAGTTTCTCTTCCTAATCCTCAACCAATTCTTCCTCAAGCTCCATGTATTTCACAAGTTATTAGTAAGGAATATGATCTCATAGAACAACTTAAAGCTACCCCTGCTAAGATATCCCTTTGGGATTTGATCCAAACTTCTTCCGCTCATCATGGAATGTTACAAGATGCCTTGAAAGATTTGAATGTTCCTCCACCTAATACATCTAGTAATATAGTGTCTTTGGTTAACTCTGTGATGAATCCTAAAGCTCAAATTGTGTTTACTCAAGATGAATTGCCTACTAGTGAAATTCAACATCAATATGATCCCTTGATGATTGTGGTTATCATAAATGACACTGCTATAAGATGAACACTGGTAGATAATGGCTCTGGCCTTAATGTGTGTAGCATTAATCTATTGCATAAGATGAATGTGGATACATCCCTTATTGAGCCTGACTCTCATCCCATTCGAGGCTTTGATAATGTGGCTAAGTCTTCATTAGGTATTATCACCTTACCCATCACAGTGGGACCTGTTACTTTGCCTACTCCTATCCATGTTATGTCGGGAAATCTAACATACAACTTGTTATTAGGGAGACCTTGGATTCACAGTATGCAAGTTGTCCCCTCTACATTGCATAGACAAGTTAAATTTATTTATAACAATAAGACATATACCTTGATAGGTGATACTAATTTTCAAGCTTGTTTGCAAACATCTACTTCCAAAGGGAGTTCTTCTAAACCTTCCTCTTCTAGTGATGACTCTTTAAACAAGATACTTATGGATGAATCATCACCCTCTGATAATCAAAATTCTTTGGATGAGTCTAAAGTTCTTGAAGAAGATTCTTCTCAACTTGAATCTACACATGAAAAGGCTTTTGATCCTGAGAAGGTTCTCGCAGAAGATGATTGGGGATCTCTTGACTTTAATCCCACCTTTGTAGGTGAGTATAGGGTTCCTTCTAGAGAGCTTAAAGTTAAAAAGAAGGAAGAAAGTAAAGATAAATCAACCTTACTTGAACCTATGAACAATAATTTTGTGGCTGCTTCTCAAACTTCTTCTCCTCACGCCTCTAATTCTGAAGAATTTGATTCTTTGTCTTATGAAAAACCACCTTTTCTTTCTGAAATGGCTAATCGTTATGGTCGTGGTTTTTATATTTTGGCTAAGAGTGGCTATAGTGGAAATGGTTGTGGCACAAATGAACAAGGAATTAAAGTTCCTTTAGAACATAACATGCATGAATATTCATTTGGACTTGGATATAATCTTTCTAAGCCCACCAAAGCATCTAAAAGACCATCTCTCAATGTGAATGCTATATTTAGTAGTGATGATGATCTCACTTCAACTAAATCATCTTCTACTTCTATCAACTCTCATTCCCCTCATAAGGAAATCTCGGAGATGAACAAATCTCTTTATGAATCCCCTCAAATTTCTAAATCCACTTATGAATCTGTATCTCCTATTCATCATAAAGCCTTTCCTCTAGGGATAAGGCTCTAATAAATTACACTCATCCCTCTTCTAAGATTTCTTGTGACTTTTCTTCTTCAATTTTTATCATTTTATACATATTTTTGATCTCACTTATAGTTGAGCATTTAGCATGTCATATTCAAATACCTCATGTCTTTAAATAACATTAATGGCTATTATGTTGCTCATCATTATGTGACATTGGTAGCTCATTTACTGGGGACTCATTGTCATTCATGATGGTACAATTTCAAGTGCGATCATATTTTTGAAGCAACATAATAGCCTAATTTTCTATGTTATCCCTTGTTCCTATGGGGACAAGAGTGATTTCATACATCTCTTCTTTTTATGGTTAAAATTTCCCTTTGGGGTAATAGTGTGGAAATATTTATCATCTTTTCTTTAGAATCCTCTTTTCCTAGATATGGGAGAAGATGTGTATTCTCTTTCTTATCCTACCCACTTCTTGTGAGGAGCATTTACATACACTAATATCTTGCTTGCATGAACTCATGTGAGTATGTAGTACATTTTTCTTATGTCTAAATCTCTCCCTAGAAGATTGTGTAAGTCCTTCTCACTATCCTTATCCTTGGGAGGCAATGATATTTCCTTATTTTTATCTAAGGATCCACTTTTTCCTATTTCATGGATGGTGTGAACTTTATTACTTGATGTTATTCCTTGTATGCAGTTGTTGTTGTTTGTTCAAGGATTCTCTCTTACAAGAGGTGTAAGTCCTTGACTACAACCTCTTTTGCACTTAGTAAAATACATCCATAATGAATTCACTCTCCCAATTGGGTTAAAAAGAGCGTCATCCTTCATTAAGAATCACTTTCACCTCACAAAAGAAGGAAGTATTGCATTCTTATTCTCTTCGTTGTCTTATTCTAGAAGATGTTATATTTGTCTAAAACAATTCCTCTCAGGAATAGGTGTCTTTTGTACAAAGATCTCTTCTCCTCTAAGGATCTCCTTTACACATACTACAAGATATCCCTTTTCAACTATCTTATCCTTTCTTAAAGAGTGCAAAACTCTCTTGCTTGGATCTATGACATTGTTGCATTTTTGGGGTATCTTCTTTTGTGATGAAGGTAGGTATCCTTGTTCTACTTTGCTTATGACATAAACATTACACTTTTTGAGCAATGGGTCATTCTCGAAACCAGAGCACAGACTCTTAGAGCGAGATGTCTCCATTTTTCTTTTATGCAAGGTGATTATTCTCAGAACCAGAGCACAGACTCTTAGAGCGAGATGTCACGCTTTTATACTATACATATACAGGTTGTAGCATAGTCAGGCATAGACTCCTACGAGGTGCTTCTAACATCCCTTACACACACATGCACGAGGTTGAGTGGAACTAGCGGCATAAGGCTAGACTTTCTCACTCTCCTCCCTTACATGGATCACCTAGACAGACTCTAGGGGCTAGTTTTCCATGTCCTTTTTCCCATGGATCACCTAGACAAGATCTAGGGGTGAGAAGTCCATGTTTTCTCTCTCACTATGGATCACCAATGTGTGTATTCATGCTTTTTTTTTTCCTTTCTTTTCTTCTCTTTGCATTTTGTTTCCATTTACATCCTTCATCTTGTGTTAGAGAACTCTCAAATCCTCACACTCTTTGTTGTGTTGGAATTGAGATTTAGTCCTCTTTCTCACCAAATGATTCTCCATTAGTTTTTGATCTCATATCAAATCTTCTTGTGAGCATTTGTCATCAATATTCTTTAACAATTCGAAGTGGTAAACATGATACCCTGTTTCAACTCACTAAAATTAGCAAGCCGAAACAGGGGGGGGCATATAGCTACCCTCGAATTTTCATCACCTTCCTTAGTAAGCATTAGGTGATTTTGTGATCTAACGTGTGTTTTGTAGGGTGCGGTTCCTAACTATGTACTGCAGATACCACTGGGGGCTTCGTTCGACAGACTTATGGATATATCATTTTTCAAATAATGTTTACTTTTCTGTACTTTAGCTTGCATATGCACGTAGTGTTCATATGACCGCTAAAGTGGGGGCTAAATGTAGCATCGTAAATTGTACGCACTTGCTAGGGTGGTACAATTTCACACCTAGTTTAGCACCCGCCTTGGCGCATTTTGCATTTTGCATTGCATTTCCCCTTTAGCACTTAATTAGGTCTAAGGTTCTATTTCATCATCTTCCACATCATAAAGTAGGGCCCTTTCATTAAAGTGTGCCCTTTTCATTTTATTCTTCCAATACATCATTTAATCAAAAACCCTAATTAGGTCCTATTTTGAACTTGGGGGCTTGATTTCGGGGGTCAAAACATCTCGAAATCACTTGTAACTTCGGGATTCTCTCTAAAATCATCATATCCGACAGCCCTAAAAATTTGGTGAAAAGTTGTCGGGACCATGGCGCCCTGAGTGCACACGGTCCCGGACATTTTTCCTGAAATTTTAGGAGCACGATCCAATCATAAAATAAAGCTTAACCCCAAGAAATTGGCAGGAGATTCAATCTCTAGGTCGGCCAAAAGGTGAAATTAAGACCTAGGGTTTCCTATATAAGAGCCCTCTTTCTTCATTTGAAAGGATGGGAATTTTGGGTTTCAAAAGGACCTTCTATGCAGTGAAAGAGCAGATCTTTGAAGACTTCAATAACATTCAATATCCATCCATCAAGTATTCATCAATTTCATTCATTCATCCATTTAGGGCTTTGAAGGCATTGAAGAGCAATAAGGGATCACCGACTGAAGATTGGCTTGTACCCCTCCCTTGGGGTTGGGTATGATTTCATGTTGTTTTCAGGACTTTGCATAAGCCTCATTATATCATTTGTATTCATGCTTTAGATCACTTTGCATCTTGATTTGGAGCATTTACATTATCATTTACAAGCAATTAGGGTTTACTTTCTAGGTTGCTCTAGTTTGCTTACTTGCATTTTAGGATCTTGCACAAACACAAGGTTTGCACACACATTACTTTTACAATACAACTTGGCTATTCGTGGAGGTGGAAATCACAAAAGCAGGGGTTTGACTAAGGCAAAACCCTTTATAGCCGCCCACCATACCTTTTCAGATATAAGTGCAGATTTCCGAATTCGAAGGACGCCGCAAGTTGCAGATCCGATGGAAGTGGACCGAGACAGAAATTCACACCAAATTCCAACCCAGAAAGCTAGGATAGGGGCATGGGGCGCCCTGGTCCTGCCAGGACAGGGGTGCTGGGCACCCTGGTCCCTGGGACAGGGGCGCTGGGTGCCCTGGTCCTTGTCCATTTCAGTGAATTTCGGTAGTTTCAGAGGTAGCAGCTTCAGTATTTCAGGCTTCCGGCTTCAGTGATAGATCTTGCAGAATCAAATCCATTCAAGGTACACATTTACATTTCTCCTCTTATCCTTACAATTGTTCATCACTAAATCTCAATTCTACAATCTTGTGCTCAAAGTTACTAGTTCATACTTACACTTTAGGGTTAATAGTTGAACTTGCATCATTCTATCTATCATTTGCAACAAAGGAATAGAAATCCTAATAGGTATCCCGTGGCTCTATCTTCCACAAAAAGAAGTAGCCGATTGTGTGATACCTCTAGGCTCTCTCATATTCCACAAGTGTGTGATTGAAAGTGAGATTAGGGCATGTTTGCTTAGTGTCACTTTTTCCCCCACACAAAAGGTAAGGAGAACTTGGTGTGCATGTTGAAGAAAAGTTTGTATGGCCTAAAGCAAGCACCCCGACAATGGTATTTAAAATTTGATTGTTTCATGGCTAAACACAATTATCATAGATGTCATTCTGATCATTGTGTATATTTTAAGAGATTGGATAATGGTAGTTATATTATCCTGTTGCTTTAGTTTATGACATGCTTGTTGTTGGGTCTAACATGCAACATATAAATTATCTTAAACAAAAATTAACCAGGTCATTTGCTATGAAGGATTTGGGTGCAGCTAAGAAAATTCTTAGTATGAGGATTACATGGGACAGGAAAAATAGAACCTTGAATTTGTCCCAAAGTAAGTATATAAAGAAGGTGTTGAAAAGATTTAACATGCAGGATGCAAAAGCAGTTAGTACACCTTTGGCTAGTCATTTCAAATTGACTAAGGAGATGTGCCCAAAGGCACAAGAAGAGGCAAATAAAATGTCTAACTTCCCATATTCACCAGCTATTGGCAGTCTGATGCATGCAATGGTATGCACAAGGCCAGATATTGCACATGCAGTGGGAATTGTGAGTAGGTTTATGAGTAATGTAGGTAAGGAACATTGGAATGTTGTGAAATGGATTCTTTGGTACTTAAAAGGAACTACTATGAAGGTATTATGTTTCAAAGGATCTAATGCTGCTCTGAGTGGATTTGTTGACTCTGATCCTGCAGGTGATATTGATTCACGGAGGAGTACTACGGGTATGTTTTTACTATAGGGGAACTGTAGTCAGTTGGATTTCTAGGCTACAAAAGGTTGTTGCACTTTCAACCACTGAAGCTGAGTATGTTGCTGCTATAGAAGCCAACAAGGAGATGATTTGGTTACAACAGTTTTTGGAGGAATTGGGTCAGACACAAGAGGATCGCCCATTGTATACTGATAGCTAGAGAGCCATTCATCTTGCGAAGAACTCTGCTTTTCATTCAAGGACAAATCACATTCAACTCAAGTACCACTTCATCCAGACTGTTATGGAGAAGGGTCAGTTACAGCTTGAGAAGATTCACACAAGTGAGAATCCTGCTGATATGTTCACGAAGGCAGTTCCATAGGGGAAGCCAATTTCTTCATCAGTTTAAGTTGGTCTTCTTGATTGATAATTGTGGAATTTATACCAGTCAAGTCCAAGTGCTTTATCCAGCAGATCCTGCAAGTACAGTGGTGTCATCTAGTATCAGTCTCCAAGTAGGAGATTGTTGATATGTGGCAACTGATCAGCAAAGTACTGTACACTTAGCATGTATCCTCACCATTATTGATATGTGGTTGATGAAAACCGACATTGTAATAAAACCCTAAAAAGGCTGACTTTGTTTGTTGCCCTAAAAAAGCATGTTATAAGTGGCTGGGATGCTTAAGCCATGATGAGCTTGATGTATTGTTTTTGCTGGATAATAAGAAAGATTGGATGGCTGTGTATGGTGGACGTAACCCATTCTTGGTGAACCATGTTAAATCTCTGTGTTATCTGTGTCCTGTTTTATTCCTTTATCTTTTGTATTGAAATCTGCATATAATTGTTAGTTCATATTTGCTTCTGATCTGCTTGAAACCCTAACACAATGCTACTATGTTTTATGTCTCAGTCAGCTATCGGATCAAGAACACACATGTTAAACTACACCAAAATGGAATCTCGGTCACTAATCGCTCGAATACTATCATATCAAACACCAAAAAGATCTTCTCCATCAGTCTTATATATCTGCAATCGCAAAATAAATATTTATCAATTCGGCCTGTAGTGTAATGTGTAATCATGAGTCAGCTTGACCAGATCACCAAAAAGATGATAGAATGATGTCTCTATGTTGGCCCTATCATCCCTTGTATGATTTATAGCACCACAATCACTAGAAAGATTTCAGACCAAAACTACTATGCTCAACCTGAATTACCAGAGCTAGATTACCGATTACCAGATCATAATAAATTTTGGATATCAAAATCCATGATTATTGGATGAGATTTATAAGGAGAGTTGTCATCAATGACAACCTTAAACCATTAATCAAGTATCAATATCCACCAGATGAGTGTCAATTGCCAACAATCTCCCCCTTTGGCATTGATGGCAACACTCATGAAAAATGACTAAGTGTTGAAATAACCTGGATATCAGATCAATTTCTATTAAGCTTTCTAAGGCTCCCCCTTAGACAAAAACTATGAAACCTATATGATGCTCTGTATATTTCACTCTTTTTTATTCCCAATTATTCACTATACATTTTTTACCTTTACTCTTCCCCTTTGATAGCAATGCCAAAAATGGGGTGTTGTCCAAAACATATATATAGGGATATCTATTGCAGACTTTACACATACTTGAAGATGTTAGCAAAAATAGTCTTCAAAAATCCTAAGTGGTTATCCCACTCTGTCTTGAAGTTGTCCAAAACTATAATGAATGCACTAAAAAACACAGGCATGAATCTCCACATCCATCAATTCAATCAGAACAGGTTGAGCCATAGCCTTCATAGAGTCTACTTTATTACTCAACATGGTGTCCATCCAAGGGGCAATTAGATTCTATAGCTCACCAACTCTTCTCAAAATTCTATCCTTCTCCACATTTAGGTTCGAGATCTGATGATTGCGAGCCATTACCTTCCCTTCTATATTGCTAGTTAGGGCTACATTAGAATCAAAAGACTGTGAAATACCAGCTAGTTTACCTTGGCAAATACTTATCTGCTTGTCTATGTCATCTGTTAACTTTGGCAAAATTAGACAAGACTTAAATATATATTACCACCTTCTATTAGTGCTTTAGAATTTATCTGCAATCCTTTATTCAATCTTACTTTGTCATCCTCTATCAATTTTCAGAATGTTTGCATATAAACCTCTATAAATATCTCCAGTACCCACTTGGTGGTGGTCTTCTCCAATGATTCAAAATTGGTTTTTATATTGCATATCAACTGAAATAGTTTTGCAGAGGGGTTAGACTTAGGATGTAGTGTTGTATTTGACACTATTTTCTGCAAAACATCAACAAACATCTAAATAAGCTTTTTGTCTTCATTTTCTGATTTGACTAGGTCTTGACTAGCTTGAGCTTGTACTACTACTGCAAGCATTCACTTCTTAGTTGGTGATATTTGTCCAATATCAAGGGGGTCATCAAGATTGATTGAGATTGGAGGTAGGGTCCTTGTCCCTTTGACTGGAGGAGAATCAATTGTTAAAGGATAGACAACTCTCTTCCCTTTATCTACCTCAGCACCATGCACCTCTGTCTTCTTAGGTTCCTTTTCCTTAGCATCATTTCCTTTATCTAGTGCACCGGTGTTACCACTTGGTGCTTTGACATCAGGGACTTATTAAATGTTCTCTACCACTAGAAGATTCACATTGATCTTAGCATCAAGGGTTACATGACCTTGGTCTTCTAGATGTCCCTCAGTCTAAGTTTCATCCTTCTGATCACCAAAGACACCTTCCTTCACTTCTGGATGAGAAGTTTGAATTGTATCACTATATAAAGGGTTGTTCTTTATGATCCTTCTCTAGGTTTCTTTAGTTTTTTTTCTTACTTCTTCAACCCTACCAGTCATTAATCTGTTTAGCCTATTCTTTCTTTTGAATTCCTTCTTGTTTGCTTCCTCAATGAGTCTTTTGGCTTCATCTTGGGAGATACAAGTGAAGACATTGATCAATTCTCTCTCTTTTATTTTTTATCCTTTATAATAGTTTTTAACCTCCTCGCATCAATAATATTGTACAGATTCTTAGGGATACTACACTCTAGTTCAATCAAGGATTTTCTAAATTTGTGTAAGTACAAAATAACAACTTCCTCAACTAGCTTTTCATAGTAAGCTCCAATATTCTTCAAATTTCCATTAACAATTATTTCATCAATCAATTGCTCTATTGTCGTTGGAGGAACAAATTTATATTTACCTCCCAAATTACAGGTTTCAATATCATCATCAAGTTGTTTTCTAAGATTCCTTTCCCTCTTGGGTCTTCCAATAAGGGTAGGTTCATATAGCTTTCTTTCTCTATGGGGATCCACTAGACTGTGGTTTGCTACTACTTTGACACACTTTGCTTTCTTCTTTGCATTTTTTCCTTCTTCATTTGATTTAGTCTTAGATGCCACTGGAGATACAACTACATAGGTTTGTTTGGGTTTTTTCTTTTACCTCAAAAATCCCTTTCTAGAAAAGCTCTATCCTGTAGATGGTATTATCGGGTAGGGGCAAACTTGGTCTCCTTTGGTTTTGCTTTGGAGGAAATTGGTTCAACCTTGGGCTTCTTGGATTTCTCCTTACCTTCCATCTGAGCATGCTTCTCCCTTTGTTGCTTCACAACCACTTTGGTAAATCCCATCTGAACAACTACTTCTTTGGCCATTTTAGATACTTTTTTCTTTCTTGCAGCCTCAGTGAACTTCTTGTGCAACTCCATATCTTTCTCATTAAAGGTTCAAAACCTTGGATCATTTGGATCCACTAGTTTTCTCCAAAGGTGTTGAACATAAACTTCAAGGGACTGACCATCTACCTCATAACCCATCAGATTATCCTGGGCTCCACAACTTCCATGTGACATTGGTCTTTGTCCACCATGAACCAAATAGTATTATCATATTTATCAACAATCTCTATAGGAATCCTTTCTCTATATTTCATCCAGCCTTGGAAAGTCTTAAAGAAACTCCACAAGAGTGCTGTCTAATGTTATTTACTTCCCAACCTTTGCAAACTTTGTTTGATCTGGGTGGCCATCGGTAAATCAAATTCCCATTGCACTCTTCCTGTACCAAGAATTTGGTTCATGAAGTACAATACCAAACAGACAACTAGAGAACCAAACTTAAGTACATTCTTCTTATCAGATTTTATCCTCTTCAAATTTCTCAAGATCTCCTCAAGAATAACTAAACAAAGATCATACTAAATGCCTTCCTTCACCATTTGGTATGCTGCATAAATGGCTATTCTAGAGATTGACTTCAGTCTGCTACACTCGTAGACCTTGTAGCCAATGATCATGGAGATAAATCTCACATTATGCTCCAAAATATCATCAATTGTCATAGATCTTCTATCAAATTTTGTACCGGTAACCTTTGTCATAGTTGTGCTAGCTACCTTCCTCAGATTCGATTTATCGCTAGTTTGATGCATACATGTGACTGCATGGATGGCTTGCATGGTGACTTTGTATGGTTTGTCCAGCCGGATAAATTCATCATGCACATGGCTTAGGATATATCTTAGCCACTCATCTTCATTCAATAACGGGAAGTGACCAATATGCGTGAAACTCTTCCTTTGCAATTGCGCATATTTCAGTTTAAGGCTTTCATCCCTGTCCCAGAGGTGACTATTGTAAAGTGCAAGGATTAGCTCATTACCAGTTTCTTCAATATTGCAGTGAATATATGGTCTTACATCGTCAACATGCAAAACACCATAGGGCACTAATGAGAAGGTACCATTTGGATCATCTTGTATAGCCTTAAATGGGTGCTTCTTACATTGCGGCCTTGCTCTCTCAAAAACCTCAACTACCAATATAGTATTGACAAAAGAAGAAGATGCCATTATGAGAAATTTAGGGTTAAGAGTGTACTTTTGTAAATACATCTTGTTCCTAACAGATACACAATATCTTCTATCAGATCACCTCAAAGCTTTTGATCTCCATGGAAACTGATTCGCCTAGCTTTGGTTCTTCAACTCTTTGCTCACAATGTGAGTAATGATTCACATTTTCCCTTTTTAAGCTCACAAACCCTAATTTTAAGTTGACATAAATGTACTGATAAGGTTCAAGCGAATGCCCTGTCCAACATCAATCAACTCACCGGATGATCTAGAGATCTAGATAATCATCTCCAAGCATCTGCAATCTACCATGATAGATCACAAATATTTTCAATGGGGTTCTACAAGATTGTGCATGAATATGCCACCCCCTAAGGCCAAATGCCTTAGTTACCGGATGAAGATCCTACATCGGATTCAGGTGCAGATCCATTGTCCACCTTCGATTCATCTTTTCTAACCCACATCTTCTCATGCTTGTCTCTGATGTCCTCTACTTTTGCCTTGCCTTTATCATCAGTTTTGTTCTTGATTCTACATGCATTGATCTTCTTTCTCCTTCATCTTGTCCATCAACTCTTTCCTCTTATCTCTTGAAGTGTTCACTTGATCTTTCAAATCATTAATGAAGTCTTTAGTTGCAATTAATCTTCTCTTAAAGGAATTTATCTCATTTCTTGTTGCATCAAGATCTTCAAGTGCCACACAAAGCTGTCTTTAAAAACCAAAATCCATTGATTCAATCTCCCGGACCTTCCTCAAGCGGTTAGGCTTGCTCAGAGGAACCAGGCTCTCATACCAATTGTTGGAATCAAGGAACACTAAGAGAGTGGGATGAATCAGTGTTCGACCAATTATGAAATTTTCTGACTTATCCTTAAATCACCAGAAGCATAAGCATGGAAATGAAATGCAGAAACACAAAACAATCAACCACAAAATCATAACACCAGGATTTTTACATGGAAACCCAAATGGGAAAAATCAGAGTGGGATTTGAACCCACTATATTATTCTACTATGGCCGGTAGTAAAATAATATTACATGAAGGGGAATGCACAAGCATTCAGGCACACTGCCTAGAGCTTACAACTCAATTATAATAAGGGCTACAGCCCCAGAAGGCTCACTGCCTTACATATCAATTACATTGATGAATTATGAGAAATGAATTCTAAAATAGCATCTAACAATTCCTGGATGTGTTTCAGTTATGTGCAAAACTCTGACTGTATCTCTTCTGCAACCCTGGTCTTTTTTCTATCTCGGTTAGCTACCGGATCAAGAATGCACACATGAAACTGCACCAAAAGGGATTCTCGATGACTATTTACTTGCATACTATCATATCACACATCAAAAATATCTTCTCCATTGGTCTTATATATCCACAATCATAAAATAAATGTTTATCAAGTCGGCCTATAGTGTAACGTGTAATCATGAATCGTCTTGACCGAATCACCAAAAAGATGATAAAATGATGTCTCTATGTCAGCCCTATCATCCCATGCATGATTCATAACACCCCAATCACCAAAAATATTTCAAACCAAAATGGCTATGCTCAACTTGAACTACCAGAGCCAGATTACCAGTTATCCTTCCATAATAACTTCCGGATATCAAAATCCACAATTACCAGATAGGATTTATGAGGATATTTTCCATCAATGACAACCCTAAACCATTAATCAAGAGTTGATATCCACTGAATGAGTGTCAGTTGCCAACAGTATATTTGCTATATTTGTTAGGATCAACCTTATGTATACTTTCTAGTTGGTTGATCTCTACTCCCCTAGCCTTCTATGTAAAGTTTATATTTAATGTTTTTAACCTCTTGTTTGAGCTCTGCTCCCTTAATTAGAGTTTTGATATTTTCCTAACTTTCATTCTCAAGGTTGAGTTCATCTCCCCTATTTTGGCTTCTATTCATAGCTTCTTCAGTCATTTAGTCATGTAGTCTCTAAATATTTCCATGTAATATCTACTTATTTCTAATATCAATATATATGATATCTGCTTCTTGTCCAAAATAAAAAATCTCAAATCAATTATAAAGATATATGATAAAAGAATATTATAAAGAACTAGATTTATGTCATGTAAAAACAAGATTCAAGTTTAGTTTCAATTGAAATGCTTTTTTCTCCTTTCCTAAATAACCTCTTTCAAATTCTAATATTTTTCTATTAATTTATAAATTTAAAATTAAAAATAGAATACGCAGAATTTTATATTTAAGAATAAACCCAACAATTTAGAAATCATGAAAGAATCATGAACTACAAAGAGAAACATTAAATAAAAACATGAAGCATTATAAAAACCAAACAAAACTAAAGTATATCAAATAGCGATGCACTACATATGAAATACTTAAACATGTGTACATAATCTATCTTCTATTTTTTCAACCTTTTAAAATTGGTAAAGTGTTTGGACTGGAATCAAATAAGTCCAGTTTTTCAATTCTCTCATATAAAATCTTTGAAATGAGCTTCTTAATGTCATGTTTTGTTCCACACTAAACATCAATGAAGGTGATTGGGCAATAAAGCAAACTTTGAAAGAGGATGAATTTGTACATTATATTTAATTAGCCACAAACTAAATCACATATATAATTTAATGCTATGGAATGTCTACATTACAAAACATTGTTAGAGAATATTTAGCTATTGGTTGTTTTTTTACAAATAGTTTTTCTTTTTTTCTTTTTTGCTTATGCTCACTTAAGAGTGCTTATTTTAGTTGTGGTAGTTGCACACTTAGTTTACTTTTCATGCATCTAGCTTAGCTAGAGTTGAGCTTTATTTAGCTCCTCATGCTTACATCTTAATTCTAAATTTAACACAATGTTTTCTTTATAAGTATTTTCTTTATAAACACCTCATTGTAAAATTGTAACTCAATTCCAAATATTGAAATCCAATTATTAAATACAATGCATACGACAAAATCTCCAATAACAACGAGATTCCAACAAAAGGTAGCAATCTTCAATAAATTAGATTAAAACGAATCGCAACCTGTCACCGTCTAAGTATTATTCCCATTAAGATCGATCATGAGGGCCCATATGATCTTTGAAATCTATTTCAGCCATTGCTTAGCATAGTCTTATCAAAACGACATAATCTTTGCAGGCTAAGAAACGTGTTACTAAACCTTGTTTTCTACGTTGGCTTCTTCAAACATCGAAACAATCTTCTTTCTTGTATTTTTCTCTTTGTTTTGTTTCCCATCCTTGGCATCTAAGTCTGTCGTGAGGAGAAGAAATGCAATGGAGACTAAAACAAATAAAATGAATCGTTTCAAATTCAGATAGATTTAGCCTAACGGCTTCTTATTTGCAAACAATGGAACTGAATGCGTCCTCCATAGTGAAAATTGTGCGAGCACAATGGTGCCACCTCAGCGCAATAATCGTTTCAGGCATGGGTTTTTTCACAGGTGCTTACAACCTATTCTGCATCCCTGCTGTTTCCACCCTCCTGGGAAGACTCCACTACGAAGAAGCCATGCCTCTTCTTATAAACGCTGTTGTCAATGGAATTACTCTCTGCGGATTATTCATAGGCCATCTATTCTTCGGCTGGCTTGGAGACAGAATGGGACGCAGAAAGGTTTACGGAATGACTCTGGGCATAATGATTGCGAGTTCCATCGGCTCGGGTCTTTCCATCGGAAGATCGAGGTCGGCTGTGATAGCGAGTCTTTGTTTTTTCAGGTTTTGGCTGGGCGTGGGCATCGGCGGGGACTATCCAAAGTCTGCGACAATCATGGCGGAATACGCCAATACCAAGAACAGGGGAGCTTTTATGGCCGCCGTTTTCTCCATGCAAGCCATCGGAATTCTGACAGGGAGTATCGTTGCGATGACTGTTAGCGCATGTTTTAAAGCAGCTTACCCAGAGCGATCATTTGGGCTGAATGATCTCGTGTGGAGGATAATCCTAATGATTGGAGCCGTCCCAGCAGGGTTCACATTCTACTGGCGAATGAAAATGCCCGAGAGCGCCCACCTACCCACCATTGTTGCCCAAAATGCCAGAAATGCGGCGGCCGACATGTCCGAACTTGTTGGATCAAGTATGATAGAAGATGAAGCGAATACGGGTATAATCTTGCGGCGGAGGGAGCCGTATGGACTGTTTTCCAAGGCTTTTCTGAGAAACCACGGTCGCCACTTGGTGGGCACCATGTTGTGCTGGTTCTTCTCAGATATTACATTCTACAGCACCGGCCTGTTTCAGAAAGATGTATATCGAGCTGTCGGTTGGATAAAGAAGTTGGATGATCATGCGGACGAGTTGGAAGAAGTTTTCCAAATTGCGAAAGCGCAGGCTTTGATTGCACTGAGTGGGACTCTGCCAGGGTGCTTCTTCGGCATTTTGTTCATCGATCGTCTTGGCAGGCGCAAACTTCAGGTCTTTGGATTCTTCTTCATGGCCGTCTGTTTAATTGGGCTATCCTTTGCTTACAATTATTTCAAAAAGCACTGGGATGGGTTTCTAGCGGTTTATACGTTGACATTTTTCTTTTCAATGCTTGGCCCAAACGCAACGACTCTCATCGTCCCCGCGGAGTCATTCCCCGCTCGGATGCGATCGACTTGTCATGGGATTTCTGCAGCAGCTGGAAAGGTCGGCGCTATTATTGGATTGATTGGATTTTCATATGCTTCACAATCCAGTCATAAGAATTCCTCTTATTCTTATGAGGGTTATTTCAATGGAATAGGTATGTCTAAGGCCTTCCTTTTCCTTGGAGTGGCGAGTTGCGTTGGTTTGTTGTGCACATTTCTGGTACGAGAAACAAATGGGCAAGCATTGGAAGACAGCGAGCGGGATGCTATTCTCTCCGAGTATACCAGTGGGCCCACTTCTGGTTCCCTCAACGATAGCATCGAGAGTAATCACCATGGCGCTGAGTCTTCCTCCATTGTCCTTATGGAGCCTAGCAATTTTGGACAAAACTTGTAATATTATGTACACCTCATTTGAAAAAAATGTCCATAATCACCTTCGCGATAAGCAAAAATTTTCTATATATTTTTCGTTTTAGCATGAAGTTGCAGAGAGTAGATTAATGAGTATATTGTAGGTAGGCATAGTAAACACTAGATGTTAATAGGCAAGGGA
Organism: Cryptomeria japonica; assembly: GCF_030272615.1. Classification (NCBI taxonomy): domain Eukaryota; kingdom Viridiplantae; phylum Streptophyta; class Pinopsida; order Cupressales; family Cupressaceae; genus Cryptomeria; species Cryptomeria japonica. The sequence continues at coordinate 630,187,339 of NC_081408.1, read as the reverse complement.
AGTGAGTCGATTGTCGACCTCGAGGAATAACACCTAGTTGGTATTCATAAGCGATGGCCCGAAATTTGCTCACGTAATACCCATTCATAGACTCTGTGAAGGAAATGTGAGAAACTCTTATACTTAATCATGCAGATCTTTTCTAACACGTTTCCTATATTTTCTATAAAAAGAGCTTTTGGATGAAGCCATTGCATTCTACATTTAAAGTTTATAAACGAATAGATTCTTGGAACATGCATTTTATAAATTATTTTGGTAAGCATTTTCATGTACTTGATCTACAATGTAGTTCTTCTTAATATCTATAAAATGAAAGTGTAAATAATTGAGATTAGAACATACAATTTAATTTTGTACAGAGACATCAATCAAATACCATATGAATATGTTAATAAATTAATAAAAGTAAAGTCATGAATGACATAATGTCATGTTTAAACTATGACATTATAATTATTTATTAGGATAAGTGGAGGAAGGGCTCTCAATGTCTACATAGCAACAAACAACTATCACAACTAGAGGTTTGGAGGATCATGAACCAGCTAGATAAAATAGCTATTATAGTAAACAAAATTAACAAGGTCCAAAGATATAATAAATGAAATGATATTAACCAAATAGACAAAACAACACTCGAATCATAAAAGACTACTAAATAGAGTCTCAATTCTTAACCATTTTATCTAGAGTTTCCTACTATGCAGTGGATGCCACAATTATTTTTCCTTTTTCTTTATACTCTATCATGTTATTTTGTGCATTCTTCTTCAAACTTCTCTCGACTTTTGTCCCCATTGTGATCATCATAATCACATTTTTGCACATGAGATTGTTGTCGATTCTAGCTAAGTGCTTGGTCCATGGTCCTCTCTAAGGCAATTAATATTTCTTTATTTTTCTCACAACAATTATGACATTAGTGTTGTATCCTTTAGGTTTGAAAGTTTTTCTAGGTCATTATGATCATCGGCATTCTTTTGTTGCTAATCTAGTGCATTCACAAGATTGAACCTTCAATGTGAATTTGTTGATATTCATGATAATATAATATGCTCCAAATTCCCATTGGGTTAGTGCACTCATGATTTTTATGGCCTTGTTAGTCTATTGTAATCATAGGTTTGGATTATTCATGTTAATATGGTGCATTCATATTCGAGATGAGGTCCCTCATTTGTGACCTCACATGACTTGCACTAGGATAATAATTCATGTGTATCTATGTGTGTATATATAAACATTGTTGCACAAAATATTAAAATTTAATAAAAGTAATATATGATATAATTTATTTATATTTTCTATTTAACAAAATTGTATAAAATGCTAGATAAAGAGTAATGTTTATTAGGAAGCCAAAAAATTTATCATCAATCTTGTTTGACACAATTTTTTTATGCCAATTTCACCATTTATTGTGTTTCCATTAACATATTTATGAAAAAGATAAATTGTTAACATTTTTGCTTCAAGTAGAAACATAAATGAATTTAACAAAATAAGAAAATAAAATCAAAGTGTTAAATAATGCTAGCATATAATAAATTAATATAAAATTCATACTTCATGCCTTTTATGAAAAAATAAAAAATGCTAGCATATATTTTAATAAAAATATATACAAAAAATTTAATGAGTCATTGTTTTAGGAAAATGATTTTTATTTTAAATTTTGAGTTTCATCCCCAAAAAATATGACTATCATTTGCAAAAATCTCCATCATTTTCAAGAAAAAAAATTAGACAACTAATTTAACCCTCGATTTTCATTAATTGTTCATAATGAATAATAATTGTATACTCTATAGAAAATATTTTAAATTAATATTTGTTACTCTATAAATTTTTTTTACCTTTAAATGCTATTTATTAGTACTTGTTGTAGGCAATACTTTTGCATTCACTTATGCCTAATTAATCGATTTTTTGCACCAATCAAAATTGTTGATTATTTTTGTTTTCAAAATATACTTGATTTTTATAAAGTTGAGATTTATATTTTTCAATTAAAAAATATTTATCTGCAATATGATTGGATGAAATTTTTTGGCATTATAGGAGCAAATTTATAGGAATAATAGATTTTATAGGCTTTTTTAAAGATTTCTTTATATTTAAAAAATAAATGTCTATTTTAAATAACTTCTTGTGAATTTGATTCACACCATTTAAATTAAATTTTAAAAAAATGAAATTAAACTATCTCATTACAAACATTACACAACAAATATTTCTACTAAAAAAAAAATCCAAGTATGTAACTTTAATAATCATAATTTTGTATAATTTTTTTTAATCAATCTATTTTTATCAATGCTTTTTGAATATATAACTCTTTAATCATCTTAATATATATAATATAATTTTATAACATTTAATCATAAATTGAAATATTTTTCATTTAATCATTACAAAAAACCTATTTTCACTTTATTGTTTATATTATATAATTCTATAATTATTAATAGTTCTTTTATTAAGATCAGCTAACATCTATTTCAATGTAGTTTGATAAGAGGATGGGGATGAGCAGGATCGTAGGCAGTGAAAGGTGTAGAGTTTTTGAGGGTGAAGATGATGCAGACGAGGCGAATGGTGCATATAATGTTGATGACTGTGAGGGGATGTGAGTGGTATGTTATTTTTCAATGTTTCCTAATGGGTGTGTTTGGTCCTGTCGTTGGCTCATGGTCGGCTTTGGTGGGCATCTGATTGTTTTGTGTACGAATGTTGTGTTGTTTGTGCTTGGCGATTATTGTGGCGTTCTTCATGTGCCCTCTCTGGATTTCTTGTGGCCTGGGGTTTTTGTTTTTGGTTTGAGCGGATCTGTGGGTGTTATTGTGCAACATCCTTGTTTTGGCTCGAGGATAGTCTTGTCAGTCATTCTCTACTCTTCCTAGCTGGAGCTTTTGGCTTTTTCGAGATTGCGGATCGGTTGTGTTTTCAAAGGGTTTCGACACCTTTCCTCCTGCTTCTCCTGCTTCTCGGGGTTCCCTCTCTATTCTTCATGTTAACGGTTTCTCTTGGTTGTGTCTCTTGAGGTAACTCCATCTCCTATTGAGGTGGAGATGTGTATGACATGTCTTCCTTTGATTTGTTGTAGGGAGTTTCTCAGGGTAGTGGTTATGGTTCCGGGAGCCATGTTAAAACCCAATTTTTAAGGTTTGGGGAGCTTGCCAAAACCCCATGGGGTGGATTGTATTGCTTATGGGATCTTCATGTAACCTCTATTCCTTCATTTCAGAAGAAGGCTAAGGGAGCCTGTTTAAAACCCTTGTATTTTATGTTGATGGGGTTTGGTCTCTAATGTTCTTGTCTTATCATTCCCTATTTCTTCATGTTGAGGATCTTCTTCCCCCCTCTGGTCTTGTTTCTTGACTTGGTTTGTTGCACTTCATTTTCTGCATCTTAGGGTTACTCCAGTCGTTCCTATTGAGGTGGTCCTATCTTCTATGGAGGGGGAGATGGATGTGGCTAGAGCTGACTTGTCTCCTATTGAGGTGGAGGTGGATACAACATTTTTTGCCTAGATTTGCTATTCAGGGGCTAATTATTCTCAAGTGTTGGGCTACACAGGTGTTGTTGATGACATTGGTGCTATCTTCTTCCAGATAGGTTGTGGGAGGCTTTTAAAACCCACTCTTGAAGGTTTAAGGAGCCTTCCAAAACCCTCTTGTCCCAGATTGTGTTTGCATGCTTATATTACAAGATTATGGAGGTTGTTACTTGGAGATTTTTTATCAGGTTATGGGGGCTTGGAAAAACCCTTATCTTTTCTATGTTTGGTCAGGGGTGCCTTGTTAATACCCTTGTGTTTGTGTTAAGCTTTTGCCTACTTCCTGTTCAAGTGGTTCTCTTTGTTTTATCTTTATGGCTAGGCTAAGTTTTGGTTGTTGGTTCTCTTTGCTATATCTGTTGGCAGCCGTTTGTTTAGGGTTGTGGATCCTTGTTTGATCCAAGGGTTTTGGGTCCCTACAAAACCTGTTGTATGAGGTTTCTAGTCACCTCAAAATCTATTTTCCCCTTTAATCAAAACAATTCTTTTATTAAGATCAATTATAATAAATTTACATAAATATAATTAAAATAATATATAATCTTAAACTAATAACTAGTAATTAAGTTTAAGATTAATTTTTTATTATTATATAGATTTTATAATTAAATTATGATTATATTCTTAAGAAAAATGTATATTTCCACTATAATGTTTATATTATAATTATATTATAATTATTAATATTATTTTATTAAAGTGAGACTTATAGTTAATATTATAAAAATACAATTGCAATCATATAATTTTAAAATAACAACAACTTTTAATTATAATAATTAAGAATTATAAAGAATATTTTTATTGTAATACTATAAAGACAAATACTCATTACGTACCACTTTTTTTTTAAATTACATAGCCCACCGGAATTCAATCCCTGACGCCGGTTTTTTTTTTTTTTCCCAAATAGTTTGCTATTTCTCTTTTTGCCAGATTTGATCAATGAAATTTTATTGGTTCACATGAATTTGGGAGGGTTGAAACCAAAGGGTAGACCTGGGACCCATTTTGAGCCTGAACCAATCCCTTTGTGATAATTCGTTGTGTAAAAATATAAAGAGGCACCTGTACGTTGACATAAAAGCGTAAGTGTATGCTGGTGCTATGTTGAGCCATCAGATGGAAAGATTATATATATTCTGATGGCAGATTTGCAGAATACATAATACAAATAAAAGCTTTTCATTATATGGAAAGATTATACGCTTTAAAGCTACAAATCTGCCTCTCATTTTGAGTAAAAATGTTTATGCGTACTTGTTCTTGGTTTTTGATGAAATTTAGAGTGGTGTAAGTGTAGAGATGCAAGTTTCGGAGGAATCTATGTTTTTGTATGATTCTTAAACGTCCTTTCAAGTCAAACAAGGTGCTCCTTCCTTTGAGATCCACACAGATTAGGTGAGGAGCATTCCTTGAAAGAAAAATCATATTGAGGATGGGTGTACCTGACGTTGCATCTTGCTGGTTAGGTTGCTTTTTGCTATTGATTCGGTCCTCTTTGTTACATTCTCCAGATAACTGCATCTATTATTTGTCAACTCAAGCTTATTTTTGTGTGTAACTCTATAATCGATATATCGTCCTCTTTGTTTTACACTATTATTAGAAAACTATGTTGTCAATCTGTAGCCTGTTAATGCATAGCCGATAGGCTTTTATATATGAGAACTTCCACAGGATTCGTAATTGTCTTACGCCGATTATTATTAGCATCGCAAGAAATTTTGGCCAACATTTGGAGAAAATGTCTTAACTCATTTTCCTATGCTTTATTTGGGGAAAATGTGTTACTCATTTTCCTTTGCTTTCTACTCAGGAAACTTGCACGGCGAGAATCTGCCGGCAAACATAGAACCCGTTTAGTTAAGGTCCATAATGCAAATTTTTATAAAAGGTGTTGGGATATGAAGTTCAATGGTCACATGATCTTTCGCCTTCTATCAACTTTTGGTTCCACAACTGAATATGATTCTATAAATGCCTGTATGTGCAGTCATGTATGATGTAGTATTGGAGATATTGATTAATATAAGTGTTCCCTGCTTTCTAGTGGATGTAGCCAGTAATGGTGAATAATGTTAAAATCTTGCTTCATGCGTTGTCATGTATATTTTTCTATTTATTTCCGTTTTAGTTTAATTGTTGAATGTTATCTCTATTCATTTTAATTTTTAAAATTGGTATCAGAGTCAGATTGGCTTGAGCAGAGATGGAAGACGAAGATGATGATTCTATTGAAGAATTTCTTGATTCGACTAAAGAAGAGGATGTTGAAGAGGAGGATGCTGAAGTGAGTGAGGATGAAGCTGAGGAAGTTGAGACCAAGACTCGGGAGGATTATGAAAAAGAAAAATCTACGAGGTTGAAGGAAGAGAATCTCCTACTCACAGACAAACTGATTTGTATGCACCAGAAGTTGATGGTTTTGTGTTGTATGATAAATATTGAAAAAGATAACTTTGAGAAAGAATGAGATTTTTCTGAAGTGATCATATTTCAGCAAGAGGAAAGTGATGGGAAGCTCCTAACAGAGGACTCTTTCCTCACAAAAATGCATGTCTTGTTGATAGGAAATCCTTTCCTTGGTAGAAAGAATCCACAAGAGGATTTCGGGGTGCCTAGTGATTGAAGATCCTAGGAGCGCGGGGATTATAGAGCTCAAGGAGGTGGGAGAGAGCCTTTGACTAAAGGCTGTGCAAGATCTAGATGATTTCAGAAAGGTTGAGAATATGGTCTTTGAGGAAATTGGATTTCAAAAAAAAAAAGAGAGTGATGATTTGTTGATGAAGATTGCAGAAGTAGAGGCAGAGTGAAATGCATTGATTGCAGGTAGTACACAAGCTTCTACAAGATATACAACAAACTCATTTGACATGGAATCCGTTGGTGCTGGGTATAGTTAGTGAAGCGGTCCTGATGCTACTGCTGTGAATTGGTTAGAGGGTTGTGGTAAATCAGTTGAATGTGAAGCTATTATAAATATGCAGTCCTCGGAGATGTTTGCGTCCAACTCTGCCATGAAAGAGAATCCATTTTTCCTATCGAACAATTCTGCTTCACCTGAGGATTTGCAGTACAAAATGGATACTATAACAGAAATTTTGAATGAATGCACACCGTCTGAGATTGTTGATTTGGATAATAATAATGTTGGGAATCTAGCAAAAGTTTGGAACCATAAAGATTCAAGTGCCACCTGTTTTGCCAAGGATCATTATTACAACTGCTATCTTGACAATTATAGTGGTGGTTGTTTTGGTAATAAGCTAGACCGAGCAGATTGTGTGGCACGTATAGCCCAAGAGTCACTCAATTTCGCATAAACAACTAGCCAAATAGGTGTGGTGGCAGAATTGGTACATGTGGCCAGTGATTTGGGTTTGGGCGTTTGTGTGGGACAAACTGCTCAAGACAATGCCCTGGCATCGCAACAGTGCATGATGGAGCCTATGAAGTGGCAACATAAAGTAGAGGAAGCAATGAAGATGGTAATGCCTATACCAGAGGGAATTGACGTTGGGACTACAGATAGTTGTGTTGGAGTGTGGCAGCATGATTGTGCGAATATCATTATAAATGATCAGGGTAATGCATCTACCCCGATGTTTTCTTCCCGAGATGTCAGGAATTTTACTCTACAAGAAGTGCCAGGTAAAACTTGGCAAAAAGAAGAGGCATGCTACAAACGTCCTGTGCCATTTTGACAAGACACAAACGTACAAGAACTTTGTACGCAACTGTAACATAGACACGAATGGCATTTTGAACATCTCTGCGGAGGACAAGATTGCAGGAGTGAAGAACAAGATCATTGTTATTAATGACAAGGGACGTCTCAGCAAAGAAGATATTTACAGAATGGTATGCGATAAGGAACAATACAAGGAAGAGGATGAGGAGATTATCAGAAAGGTATCCCAGTTAAGGCATAATCTATGTGCAAAGACCCACAACATGATGAATAGAGAGAATAATGTTGATAGTGCGGAAGGTATTTTAGTTGACCATAATGTTGATGAATCAAATTTAGTTAGCAGTAATGCTGGATATTTGAGAGTTGTTTTGGGTACAATAGATCAAGACAATTCTTTGGCCACAATGTTGTTGATGTTAGAATTGATTCCAAATCTCCCAAGGGATGCTGAATAGATTCGACAATGCAAAGACCAAGTTTTTGCATCGCATGATGAGCCCGAGGTAGCATGTGTTTGGCTTCCTAATCGGGACTCCCCTAGGCTGGCTATGGCTAGATAATTTAGTGACTTTTATCTTAGGGACCTTGGTCTCATTACTAAACCAAATATTTCTTACCGCCACCTCACTGAGAAAGATAAGTTTTTCCGTTTCCTGGAATTGTGTGTCATCCTCTTGGATGGGCCTGTTATTGGTGGAAATGATTTCATCATTACAATTGTAGGAGGCTATGCACATAATGGCCATGGAGAGGAAGCTGCCAAATTATGGCATCAAATATAGAGTACTAGTATTCTAAGTGGGAGACAAGTGCAAGAGGATGACGCATTAATTGAATATGCCAGACTAGCAGGTCAAACTTTTAGAGTGTTGAATCTCGATAGTGAATGGTTTAAGCTTGAAATGTATCAATTCTTTGCTGGAGGTTGTGAAGTTTATGCTCCAACGCCAAGGGTATTAGAACCTTGTAATGGTGACCCTTTAGATTATACAGTGATGTTATTGATTTTGGCACAATCGGTGAATTTGTGCCGGAAAGCATTTATGACTCTAGTTTGAGTTGGAGAAGGCTCATTCGAAGTTTTCATGAGAAAAGTTTAGCCAAGTTAAAATCTTCCATGGGCTTGGTTCTGTAAGAATCGAAATGGAAAGCAGGGGATGTTTTTTGTGCATGGCTATACCGGTTGGCCTTCACGGGGGAGATTGTTTGGATGTGAAGCCCAACGGTTAGATGACCTTTCACCTTCTCCCAAGTTCTGGTTCCACAACTGAATATGATTCTATAAATGTCTATATGTGTAGTCATGTATGATGTAGTATTGGAGATATTGATTAATATAAGTGTTCCCTTCTTTCTAATGGATGTAGCCAGTAATGGTGAACCATGTTAAAATCTTGCATCATGCGTTGTCATGTATTTTTCTATGTTTATTTCCATTTTAGTTTAATTGTTGAATGTTATCTTTGTTCATTTTAATCTTTACAAAAGTCCCTTACTAATGATGTAGAGAAGCTTTGAAACGCTATTCTAATGTTATGACATAATTGAACATGATGCAAAATGCTCTCCTAATTTTGAAATAATGTTATATATACTTAGTTGCAGAAAGACAAGTAATTTTCAATGAGACCTTTTTTTATTTTTGATAATTAAATTATTGGTTAGGGCTAGTCCCCTTCATTAGGTAATCAAAAGATACATTTTTAGTTTCCATATTTCGTGTTTTTTCTTTAATTACTTCTAGCACCAGACTATAACTAAAAAAATCCTTGTCGTTAACTTTCGGCTATAGTAACTAGAATTATTAACAAAGATAACATATATTTCCAAAATATCACTTACCTAGCCTTTACTCCATTTAGTCATGGTCATCATTGTTTGAGCCGCTCTCATCATTTTTCCCCTCTATGCATTCCTATTTTATGAAATTTTCTATCCACATGGGGTTAGGGTTGATTGCCACATCTATCCAGTTTAGCAAGAAGTTTAAGCACCTCATAGCTCTTTCTTTGTTGTCCTCATACTCCATTTCATCGTCGAGCAGAATTATTGGCAACTTTTCTCTTTCATCATCTTTTTTATCATAATCTTTTGCTAGGTATCCAATTTTATTCTATGTTCCTCAGCGTTGTAGCATCACACATAGAAGGAATGAACTTTTGCTCAAAAATTTCCATAGATATTGAGTTTGCATGTATTCAATGCCTTAGGGCCCAAAAATGGGGATAAAGATTATCTATTGATGATACAACGGAAAATTCGAATAGACTGAAATTGAATATTTACATTTGGATATTGTCATAGTCCACCTTTCTTATAAGGAACTAAGGCAATGATATGGTTTTTGGTGGGGGTGGTTATAGGGTGATTGATTAATTTTTAATCTATAACTTACATTCTATGAATGATATTTGAGGTTTCTTGTAGTGTCCTATTATATCCTATTAAGAGCTAAGTTTGGTTAACTAAATTATTGAGATGTATTCGGATTCATATTCATTGATCATTGACAAAAATTCTATTGACATAGAAATATAAAATATACTATTATTTTTAATGAAATAAAATATCTCATTCAAAACAATTAATTGGTATAGTATTCTTGAAAGATCTATAATAAATGTATAATCATTAATGCTAAATATACAATCAATTATCAACAATTGAAGTTGTTTGCCTTTTCAACATCAACAAATATATGTAAATTAATATGATTTTCAAAAAAAAAAATGTGTGTTAATTTTTAAAGAAAATAGAGTAAAGGCAAGGCAAAACTGATTCATTAATACCATGTCAACAAAATTATGGCCACCTTAAACAAAAGATATATGTTGACTAGATCTACAATCTAAATTGAAATTTATTGATGTCAAATACCTATTACAAAATTTTGAGGGAATGAAAAATGAGCAGTTCAAAATGTAATTGAGTATAACAAGATTGGGAAATATATATTTGAAACATAAATGGAGAACTACTTAGCAAGGCAGAATTGCACAAGGTACATTACAAGGGAATTTAAGCACAACTCTAACACACAATTAGATATCTTAAAGTTCACAAACATGAAATATGTTATTGGGTTAAATTTGGTTTTAAGGATTTTTAAATTTGTTTAATAGCATATACAATTGATATTTTTTTTTATTGGTGGCTTATTTCTCTAATAAATATGACAAGTCTCGAATAGTTCGTCTATAATGATATTTAGAATTTGTTAATAATTTAAATTGTTAAATATATAATTATATAAAAATATACTATCCGACTGTGGTGAAAGAATCAATATCTTGACTTCGCTTTGGTCTCATATACCCATTCTACTCCGTGTTTTTTCCCAGATACACAGGTGAAAAGAAACTTCAGAATATTATCCATTTGCACTGGATAAATCTTAAGAATTGCTGAATAATCGTGACGATCATGTGATGTATAGGCGCGGGAGAAGGTATCGATCATCTTTCATGATTTTATCGTTTTCACAGCTTGCTACCAGTAAAAACAACCATAAAAAGACATAAGCTTACAGGATTTGGGCTCTTCCTAGAAATTCCTTCCGAGCCGAAAATCATTGTTAAAAAGTATAATGGCATTGATTACATCGAATGGAATAGCCAGAATGGGACCAGATGCAGTATATTCAAGAATATGCTTTCCCTACAGGAAAGCAACGGGGAGCAGAAAGAGAGAAATTAAAATGAAGCTTTTCGCTCACTAAATTCAACGAAACGATTAGGAGTGACTAAAAATGGCGCTGAAAGTACTGTCTGCACTCGACGGAGCGGCAACGCAGCTCTATCATTTCAGCGCAATACTTATAGCAGGCATGGGCTTCTTCACGGACGCTTACGACTTGTTTTGCATCCCACCCGTTTCCAATTTGCTTGGAAAAATCTATTACAAGGATGGTCTCTTGCCCATTCATGTAAAAGCTCTAGTTAACGGAACAGCTTTATGTGGGGCACTGGCAGGCCAACTGTTCTTCGGATGGCTTGGGGACAGAATGGGGCGAAAGAAGGTCTATGGAATTACTCTCAAGTTGATGGTCGTCACTTCGATTGCTTCGGGCTTTTCCCTCGGCCGCTCTCGCGAGTCTGTATTAACATGCTTATGTTTTTTCAGGTTCTGGCTGGGGTTTGGCGTTGGCGGGGACTACCCACTGTCTGCAACAATCATGTCCGAATATGCAAATACCAAGACCAGAGGAGCTTTTATGGCTGCTGTATTTGCTATGCAGGGTCTTGGAATTATTGCCGGAAGTATAGTTGCTATAATAGTCAGCGCTTGTTTTGGAATAAGGCACTCAATTCCATCCGATATGCAGCAGGACATGGTGTGGAGGATAATCCTGATGTTTGGAGCAGTTCCTGCAGGCTTAACATATTATTGGAGAATGAAAATGCCGGAGACAGCTCGTTACACGGCGCTCGTGGCTAGAAACGCCAGGCAAGCAGCAGCGGATATGTCTAAAGTTCTTCATGTGCATATTGAAGAAGATGAAAACAGTGTGCTACGGATCGAAACCCTGGATGAACAATTTGGATTGTTTTCCAGGGATTTCGTAAAGCATCATGGCCTACAACTGCTGGGCACTACATCCACTTGGTTTTTCGTCGACGTTGCATTTTACAGCAGTAATTTGTTGCAGATCGACTTATACCGCAATACAGGGTTGTTGCAGAAATCGTCTGAATATAAAAATCCAGTGGATGAAGTTATTGAGAGTGCGAAAGCGCAGGCGTTGGTTGCCTTGTGGGGAACTCTGCCCGGGTATGTGTTCACCATTTTTCTGATAGATCGTATTGGCCGGCGTTTAATTCAGCTTGTTGGATTCTTTTTTATGTCAGCGTTTTTGTTTGCCCTTGCCATCCCTTACAAACATTGGGTAAAAGAATCAAAAGGAGGATTTATTGCGATTCATTCTCTGATACTTTTCTTTACCAACTTTGGTCCCAATACAACGACTTTTATTGTGCCGGCGGAGTTATTTCCTGCACGACTGCGATCGACCTGCCATGGCATTTCTGCTGCTGCTGGAAAAGCAGGAGCCCTAACTGGATTAGTCGGCTTCTTGATTGCATTGGAAAACAAGGATAAGCAGCATGGTCCGTCTGGTGTCGGAGAAAAAGACCATCTGAGCGGCGAAGGACAGCGAAACGCCCTGATTATTCTTGCAGTGGCAAGCTCCCTGGGCTTTGTCTGCAGCTTTATAATACCAGAAACAATGGGAAGGTCTTTAGAGGAAAACGAAGTACAGGTATCTCGATCTGCGGCTGAAGTAGAACTCCAGGATGAAACTTAATGTAAAATAGATAGACTCACCATAACTAGTGTTATGGTACAGGTTTACTGAGATAATAAATGTATTTTGAGAGTAATATTGTAATTGCTTTTATTGTCATTGGATTGTAAATACTGGATTTATGAAGATGTTTTAATAATCTTAAACTTCACCAAATATAACATCATCTAATCATTTGTTAGGAAGGAATTTCTTTTGACTTTTAAATTTATTTGAAGACCTATATGACACAAACTATCTAACTAGTGCTTGCATCTAAATCAGGCGCAATGTTTAAGCTGATAGTGTAAGCTGATAGTTATTTATATAGTTATAAATTTAATAAAAGATTTTTAATTGAACGTATAAATACTTTATCAAAATTAGATTATAGTTGACTTTAAATAGTGTAAATACTTTATCATATTCTCTTCATTGACATTGAGACTACTCACATCATAGGTTGAGAGATATCTATTTTGAAGAGCATAATTTTTTTGAGTCGTAATTAAACCATGAAGCTAACTCCATGCCTAATTGAAAAGTCTTTGAAAAACTCATTTTGTGTATATCTTGCCTACTATTTTATTAAAGCTATGAGATTTCCACAATCCATCTTATATTCTTGAATTTTTTCTGGATTCGATTGTGTGTATTTTTTTCCCATCAGAGTTTTGAATCACATTCCGTGATTCATCATCAGGATGAAAAGAATTCCAAAGACATGAAAGATGCATCGAAGGGAAATTTACATCAAAGGACAATTTACATCAATGGGCAATTTACATCAATGGTATGAATGACATGGAGGGAGCTCTCAATACATGTTGTACAAACATCATTTAAATCAAATGAAGATTTTTTTTTGGTAGATAAATTGTTGGAAGGGTCAGCTAGCATTATATTAAATCAGAAAAGATTAACAAAGTCCATATAATATAATTCTTGAAAACCAAAAAGAGTTCCCAACAATACTAAATTGTATCTATTTTTTCCCTAACCCTAGTTGGACAATCATAGATGAAGTTGTCACATTTTAAATATAAACCTAACAATCTATAACAGATACTATCTGACCTCTAAAAGATCCTTGAAATCATCCACTTGCCACCTCAGCCATATAGTCTCGAAGAAAATTGTCCACTTAAATGAAACATTGAGAGATGTCATTATGTAGATGACTATATTATATATTGATTATTCTACAAAAAATAAATAATATTTCATATTATAGGTCTCAAAGATATAGCACTTGGATGGATTTATCCTTTTTGAACCTACAACTTAACAAGAATAACTCGATCGTGGACCAAGGAGTGCAACTACCTCTAGTTCATTTTTAGAAATTTCTATTGGTGGCCCATTGTTAATGCAATTTTGAAACAAGGAGTTTTCATTAACATCTCTACTTTCAATACCTACTTTTAAGCTACATTTCCATGATCATACCTATTGCAATGATAGCATTAAATTGTTCTCTTGTCAAATCTATCTCTACCCCTTCATTAGTTTCCTCTCGAATAACTATAAGTGATGTGGTTCTTCTGTGTTTGATTGCTTTTATTGATAGTATAGTCACTCTCATTATTTGTTATCTAAATTTGGAGGCAAAATATATGTTAAGAATTGATAATTTTTATTTTTTGTTTCATTCTTAGTTGTTTAGATATTAGCCAAAATAGTTCTAAAAATTGTTATTATAATCTCTATCATAAGTTCTTAGTATTATAATCATTTTTGTTAAATTTTCATAATCGATAAAATATTAAGATTCAAAAGAGATAACTATGTAAAGTATAGCTAGAATTGGAGGTTATGAAAACTAAACACGAAGTCAAAATTGTCAAGCTAGAGAAGGGTATGGATGAGTTAAAAGGTATGAACAACCACTTTAATAGAGAATAAAGATTTTGATTTTAGCCTCCCTATTGCTTAAATCAATAAAAATAAAAACTATAACAAGAGGAAAAAAACAATTTTTAATGGAATGAATAATCAAAGAAGAGAATAACTTACAATAGATTCATATTCAATATAAACAATAATTCACAAAAAATTAAATCACCATGAAGTGGAACCATGTGTACTTTTATCTGCATTAATATCACTATCCACATCCTCTCCTTTACTCAAATTTTAACTTTCATCAAATCTCTCTTTCACTTTTCTATTTATTAAATAATAAAAAATGACTTATTTGAGATAATATGTTTTTAAATAATATTTTGGATTAATTTTTATTTTATTTCAAATTGTATAATTTATTATCATTTTTCTTTTTCTTCAACTATAAATCAAGAACTCTAATTTTGAAAAATATATTCAAAATCTTCACACATCTTATATTAAAAGTAATTTAAATTTAATGTTCATTAAATAATAATTCTAAAATATAAAAAAGAGATCAAGGTATTATATATAATGCTATTTATATTAATTCTAATTTGATGCCATTCACCATGCACCCTCTACTTTTTCTTTCCCAAAACTAATAACTTGATTGTGGACCAAGGACTGCAACTATCTCTAGTGCATTTTAAAAAATTTCTATTGGTGGCCCATTGTTAATGCAATTTTGAAACAAGGAGTTTTCCTTAACACCTCTACTTTCAGAAGCTACTTTTTATCTACATTTCCATGATCATACCTATTGCAATGATAGCACTAAATTGTTCTCTTGTCAAATCTACCTCTACCCCTTCCTTATTTTTTTCTTAAATACCTTTAAGTCATGTGGTTATCTTGTGTTTGATTGCTTTTATTGATAGTATACTCACTCTCATTATTTTATATCTAAATTTGGAGGCAAAATATATGTTAAGAATCAATATTTTTTATCTTTTGTTATATTCCTGATTGTTAAGATATTAGCCAAAATAGTTGTATAAATTGTTAATATAATCTCTATCATAACTTCTTAGAATTATAATCATTTTTGTTAAATTTTCATAATGGACAAAAGTATCAACATTCAAAAGAGATAACTATGTAAAGTGTAGTTGGGGATGACGCTTTGGTGAAATGGTGGGGCTTCTTGACTGTAGTTCCTATGACCTAGGTTCCAAACCTCGTGGGTTCATCTCTACCATGTTAACAATGGAGCATGCTTTAACATGGGGAGAACCTTGCAGAAATGGTGGTGCTTCTTTCCTGTAGAGCCTACATCCCTGATTCAAACCATTTTTAAAGTTTGAAATGAGTTGGGTGGGAGAGTCTACGGGAGTGAGGGTGGGAGTGATGGATGTAGTGGAGGCTGATGGAGAAGGAGACGACACAGATAAGGATGGTGATGTTGGATTGGTATTTCCCTACCAATGCATATGTTGTATATGGTATGTTTGGCCCAGGGGAGAATTGGGGTGTGAGGGGGTTCACCTAGTTTGCTTAACACTTCACCTAGTTGGTGTTGTTCAATTCTATGAACTCATCAGGCCCAGTTGCTCTCCAGACCTTCAAGTCCTTTTTAGTCTCTTCTAGGGCTTGACTCTTTACCTTCCCAAGGTGTTTGCTTCCAGTGTTTTGGC
Organism: Cryptomeria japonica; assembly: GCF_030272615.1. Lineage (NCBI taxonomy): Eukaryota > Viridiplantae > Streptophyta > Pinopsida > Cupressales > Cupressaceae > Cryptomeria > Cryptomeria japonica. The sequence goes on along the minus strand of NC_081408.1, from coordinate 630,171,275 downwards.
TAGGAACCCTACCAATTCACAGTGCTTCCCATGAGCTCAATTAAGGCTTCTTGGCTTCAAGTTATCAAATTGACCTCCTACCATTGTGAAATGATACAGAGGTGTGGAGGTGTCTTATTTTATGTTTTGAATGCATTTAGGGTCCATTTGAGGTTTGCAATCATTAGGTTTTGTACTGATTCCAAAATCTTGCCTAGAAAAGGGCTACAAGGAATTAGTCCAATTAGGCCTCCTAAAACCAGTTTTTTAGGGCTTGAGTGAAAACAGTCCAAAAGAACCCCTAGAAAGTTTGGTTTCTCTTCAATGGTTCATCTAACCTCAAGATATTTTTGTAGTGTTGTCTTCTTATTCCACCATTCAAAATGCTAACCCCAAAATGAGGGTTTTGAAGGGTTTTCTAGGCCTCTAGTTGGCAATGAATGGTCAAGTTGGGGTTTGAGAATTAAATGACCTTGTCAAGGCTTCTCCTTGCATTGGAAAATTTTTACCAACTCCATGGACCCCTCCAAAATATTGGATAGTGATTTGGTATTCACCCTTGCACTTTGCACCATATTTTCACCTTATTTCCTCTAGTCGGGTTGCTCCTAGACTCACCTAGAACAAGGTGACAGTCATATTGAAATTATTCTCTAGCATCTACCCCTGCATATGTACACTATACAGGTGGTTTCCCTTCATGTCCCACCAAGTCATGATGGCAGCACGTGTGGAGCTCATGGGGCAACCATTTTCACATAAATTACTATATACAAGCCAAAACTAGTTGTTTGCAAACTAAAGCAAGAAAAATCTAATGAAAACTATCTCCAAAACTTGAAATTGAACCAACAAAACTGTAACACACTAGAGAAACTCAATCCATTTCTGGACCAATGGATTCAATCTATTTTTAATTACAAAATGAGTAAAATCAAGCCAAAATGCTGCTAACTAGTCTGAAAATGAGTAGTTTCAGATTGTTGAACTTACATAACCCATTCTATAACCTTGGTAACCATGCAAGAGAGGGTACTTATATATTTTCCCATGTGTGGAGTCATCCTATGGCATTGGACAATCCCTAACTCCATTGCTAACCAATTCAGGACAAAAGTTGTCATGACAACTTTTTACAACTTTGCACATTTGCACTTTTTGGTCTTTCCAACCTATGAGACCTATTCTATGTTATCACATGTGACTTTTAAAACATGTCTAAGACTAATTTAACCCTCCCTAATGCCTATACCAAGTTTTGACATTTTTTACCATCAAGAAGGTCAATTACTTACTCAAACCCACTATTTACACAAAAATGCAAACCTAAGAAGAATGAAATCAACTTAGGCCTATATTGACTCAAAAAACTAACTCTTGGACCCTGTTGGAGTCCTTATTCACTACTAGCTTGGCTAAGATCAATACAAGCCAAAATTGAAAAAACTAAAAAGTCTAAGTCCTAGGTGTTCCTGCGCCATTCTCCCAAACAAAATAAGATCATGTCACGTCCTTGGGAATCAGATTCTGATAAATTCCAAGCTTCTTAAACTCTATCTCAAGAAACCATGTAGCTTCAACATCATCCATACCCTGCCATTTGATTAGGTTCTCCCAATAGGTTTGATGCCTTGTTTTCTTGGCAATCGTTTAACTCAACACCTTCTCGGCCTTTGGAATTGGTTTGGTTGGTAACTAAAGGTTGTTCACATCATCTGATACCTATGAGTGGCCGCAATATGAACCTTTAATTGGTCCCTTGTATGCAACTAAGTCTTCTATGTTGAAAACCGATGACAATCCTATGTCACTAGGTAGATCCACCTTGTATGCATTTTCTCCATACTTGGCTAGACTGGCACATGGACCTACCCTCCTCATTTGAAACTTGTTTGGCACTCCTTGTTGTAGCCTTTCCTTGTTTAGGTGCACTATGAAAAAATCTCCTACTTGAAATTGTAGGTTCTTCCTCCTTTCATCAAGTTTTTGTTTGAGTTTGCTTGTATTCTCCATCAATGCTTGCTTGACTGATTGATGGACCTCATTCATTCATTGAGAAAAGTCCTCTGCATATCCACTTCTTGCTGTTGCACTTCCTAAGTCTCTCACTCCAAAATGCCTCTTGGGTGCACACCATAGACCACTTCAAAAGGGCTCTTGCCAGTAGTCCTATTCATGGTGTCATTATATGCATACTCAACTTGTGAGAGTACTTGATCCCATGTCTGACCATATTCCTTAGTAAGGCACCTTAATAAGTTTCCCAAGCATCTATTCACCACTTCAGTATGCCCATCTATTTGAGGATGGTAGGTTGATCCAAAAGAGAGGTTGGTGCCAAGCTTTTTCCATAGTGTCTTCCAAAAATGAATCATGAATTTTGAGTCCCTATCTAAAACAATGCTCATGGTTAAACCATGTATCCTCACTACCTTGTTGAAAAATAAATGAGCTATGTGGTATGCATCATGAGTAGTATTGCAAGGCACAAAATGAGTCATTTTTCTAAATTTGTCCACAATGACATAAATGTTGTCATATCCCTTCTTTGTCCTTGGTAAACCTACTACAAAGTCCATACTAATGCATTCCCAAGGTCTATCTGGTATGGGAAGAGGTTGGTATAAACTGGCATTTGTAGAAGTACCCTTGGCCTTTTGGCAAACTATGCAAGTCTCCACATACTTTTTCACATATTGATTCATCCTTGGCCAATAGTAATAGATTTGAACCAACTCTTGAGTCTTATTGACTCCAAAATGTCCATTAAGGCTGCCATTATGCTTCTCTTGTATAAGGTTTTCTCTCATTGAGCCTTAGGAACACAAAGATGCCCACCTTTAAACAATAGCCCATTTTACAAAGTAAAATCAGAATACTCACTATGGAAGTGATTTTGATACTCCTTACACACCTTGTAGGCATTTCATAAGTCCTCATCCTCTAGGTACAAGTCTTTAAAACTGTCCACACCTATGCTTCTCAATTAGATTTCTTGGATTGTCAAAAGTCTCCTACTTAACACATCAACTACCCGGTTTAACTGCCCTTTCTTGTGCTTAATGGTGAATGTATATGCCTGCATATACTCCACCCATTTCATGTGTTTATGATTGAGTTTGTATTGTGAGTTTAGAAAACTTAATGCTTGGTTGTCCGTATAGACTACAAATTCTTTAGGGAGGAGATAGTGTCTCCACTTCCTCTAAGCCTGCACTAAAGCATACAACTCAAGATCATAAGAGGAGTATTTCCTCTTGGCATCACTTATCTTTTCACTATGGAAAGATACTGGTCTTTTTTCTTGGTTTAGCACAACACCTACTGCAACATTGCTTGCATCCATTCTACTATGAAAAGTTTCTCAAAACTAGGCAACACTAGCACCGATTGAGTAGCTATCTTCTCCTTCAAGGTTTCAAAACCTTTATTTTCTTCTTCACCCCACTGAAACTTTGCCTTTATTCCACCTCTAATGGTGTCTAGCATTGGTGCACATATAACACTGAATTTCCTAATGAACTTCCTATAGTACTGAGCTAGCCCATGGAAGCTTCTCATCTCTGTTGCTAACTTAAGAGTGGGCCAATTTACAATGGCTTCAACCTTGTTGGGATCCATCTTGAGGTTTCCTTTAGGCATCACAAACCCAAGGTAAACCAACTCCTGCTTAACAAACTCACACTTATCCAAGTTCATGGTTAGCTTTTCATCATACAATCTTTGTAATACATCTTGCAAATGATTTATATGATCTTCCCTATCTTTACTGAAAATGAGAATATCATCTAGATATACCACCACAAATTTACCAATGAAGTCCTTCATCACCTCATTGATGAGTCTCATGAAGGTTCTTGGAGCATTGGATAAGTCAAATGATATTACAAGCCACTCATAAAGACCCTTAGTAGTCTTAAATGCAATTTTCCATTCATCACCCTCCTTAATCCCAATTTGGTGATATCCACTTTTAAGGTCAATCTTGGTAAAGTGCTTGGCTTCCCTTAAACAATCCATTAGGTCTTCTATTCTAGGAATAGGGAACCTATATCTGATGGTGATCCTATTTATGGATCTAGAATCAATACACAATCTCCAAGTACCACCTTTCTTTGCTGCTAACACAGTAGGGACAACACAAGGGCTAATGCTTTTCCTAATTAGGCCTTGGTCTAGAAGCTCTTGCATTTGCTTGGCATTCTCTACATTTTGTTGGGGAGTCATTTTATAAGCTTCCTTATTAGGCAAGGATGCTCAAGGAATGAAGGCTATTTGATGGCTTATGGTTCTTTTAGGAGGTAAGGTGGCTAGTTGTCCTTCACTTACTATGCCTTTGAATTTCTTCAACAAATCTTGCACCTCTATTGGCAAATCTGGCTACTCTTTCTTGTCTCCCTCTTTGGGCTTCATTACTAGTTCAAACCCTATACCTTCACCTTCCTCAAGTGTCTTGAAGAACTATTTTTCACTCACCAAAAGAACATTAGGACCTGCTGCCCTCTTTTCACCTTCCTCAAGGATATATTGAATCTTGAATGTGACTCCATCTTTCTTGAATGAGTATGCATTCTTGGCTCCATAATGGATGGCTTGTCTATCAAATTGCCATGGTCTTCCTAATAGAAGATGGCATGCATCCATGGGTAGGACATCGCATAACACCTCATCCTTATACCTCCCAATGGTAATATTCACCCATGCTTGCTCATTGACTAGGACATGTTGGCCTTTGTTCAACCAAGTGACTCTATAGGGATTGTAGTGAGGTATCCTTTGCAATTTGAGCTTACTCGCTGCCTCTTATGACACAATATTATTCGTAGACCCTAAATAAATGATTAATTTGCACACTTTGTCCATAATCTTGCATTAGATCCTAAATAAGGACCTTCTTTGGCTTGGCTCTTCTCTGACTAGTTCTTTGATGAAAGTTCTCCTTATCATCAAGTTTTCACCTACCTCTGATTCTAAGGCAACCTTTGAAGTCTTGCTCCTTGAAGTCTCTTCTTGAAGATAGCTCACTCTTCTTTCACTACCATGCAATGATGATCCCTTCTCTGGACACCTATATGCTGGATGACCAAGTTGGTTGGAATGGTAATAGTTCATTGCTACAAAATATGAGGAACCTCTACCTTGGCCACTAGTTCTTCCTCTGAAACCATTGCTGGATCCTCTTCCTCTATTAAATCCTCCTCTATTAGTGCCACCCTCTTGCTTCTCAGTGAGTTTAGACTCTCTTTATGTTCTTTGTTTATAACCCCTTCCTCCAAATCCTCCTCTATGGCCTCTGTTGTCATTTCCTCTACCCCTGCCCCTATTGTTGCTTCAGTCATGTCTTCTTTTCAGTTTTTCCTCCACCTTAAGCACAATTTGATAGGTTTGATGGACTATTTTTGGGCTCATTAGACAAATTTCTTCTTGGTTATTCCACCATAGACCATTTAGGTACCTAGCAACCTTGAGACTCTCTTCTTCCACCACATGAGATCTAAGGCTAAGTTTATGAAACTCCTCCATATAGCTATTGGCATCAAGGTCTTTTTGTCTTAATTTTTTCCTCTTCCTAGGAATTTGCACTTCATAGTCATCGGGGAGATAGACTTCTTTGATTTTGACTAACATCCCTTTCCAAGAAGAGATGGGTGCTTTGCCCATTTTCTTCCTCTCATCTTGTACAAATTTCCACCATGTGAGAGAAGCTCCTCTCATCCTTGACTTGGCTAGTTTGACTCTCTGGGCTTCAGTTATGCCTTCACATTCAAAATGGTTCTCCATGTCTTCTATCCATTCTAGGACTACTTCTGCCTCCATCTTACCACTGAACAATGGCAAACCTTCCAATGATTTACCACTCAAGGCCTTCAATACCTTAGGAAAGGTTCTTGCTCTAGGATAGGATTAGGTTCAGGTATTTTTTCTATCTTTGATACTTCTTTACCCTTCCCTTCTGCTCCTTCTACCTCTACCAACACTTCATCTACGTTGGTTTTCACCTCACCAAGCTTACTCTCCAATTCTAGCAACTTATCCTTCAGGAGTCTATTCTCTTCCTACTGATCATCCACTTTCTTTTCCAACTCTACATTGGTCATCATGTATTTGTCTCCTACAAATTCCACTGAGGACATCTACTCACCTAACCCAAATCTTATAGGATCTGATACCAATTTGATGGGGTTCACCTAGTTTGCTTAACACTTCACCTAGTTGGTGTTGCTCAATTTCACCAACTCACCAGGCCTAGTTGCTCTCCAAACCTCCAAGTCCTTCTTAGTCTCTTCTAGGGCTTGACTCTTTACCTTTTCAAGGTGTTTTCTTCCAGTGTTTTGGCTAGGAACCCTACCAATTCACAGTGCTTCCTATGTGCTCAATTAAGGCTTCTTGGCTTCAAGTTTTCAAATTGACCTCCTACCATTGTGAGATGATGTAGAGGTGTGGAGGTATCTTTTTTTATGTTTTGAATGCATTTAGGGTCCATTTGAGGTTTGCAATCATTAGGTTTCTTACCAATTCCAGAATCTTACCTAGAAAAGGGCCACAAGGAATTAGTCCAATTAGGCCTCCTAAAACCAGTTTTTTAGGGCTTGAGTGAAAATGATCCAAAAGACTCCCTAGAAAGTTTGGTTTTTCTTCAATTGTTTATCTAACCTCAAGATATTTTTGTGGTTTTGGCTTCTTATTCCACCATTCAAAATACTAACCCCAAAATGAGTGTTTTGAAGGGTTTTCTAGGCCTCTAGCCGACAGTGAATGGTCAAGTTGGGGTTTGAGAATTAAATGACCTTGTCAAGACTTCTCCTTGTATTGGAAACTCTCTCCCAATTCCATGGACCCCTCCAAAATCTTGGATAGTCATTTTGTATTCACCCTTGCACTTTGCACCACATTTTCACCTTATTTCCTCTAGCCAGGTTGCTCCTTGACTCGCGTAGAACAAGGTGGCAGTCATATTGAAACTCTTCTCCAGAATCTTCCCCTACATATGTAAACTCTATAGGTTATTTCCATTCATTTCTTATCAAGCGGTGATGGAAACACATGTGGAGTTCATGGGCCAACCATTTTTCACATAAAACTGCTATATACAAGCCAAAACTGATTGTTTGCAAACTAAAGCAAGAAAACTCTAATGAAAACTATCTACAAAACTTGAAATTGAACCAAAAACACTATAAAACACTAGAGAAACTCAATCCATTTCTATATCAATGGATTCAATCCATTTTGAATTACAAAATGAGTAAAATCAAGCCAAAATGTTGCCAACTAGTTTGAAAATGAGTAGTTTCAGATTGTTGAACTTACATAACACATTCTCCAACCTTGGTAACCATGAAAGAGAGAATAATTATATCTTTTCCCATGTGTGGAGTCATCCTAGGGTGTTTGACAATCCCTAACTCCATTGCTAACCAATTCAGGATAAAAGTTGTCATGACATCTTTCAAAAGTTGTCATGACATCTTTCAAAAGTTGTCATGACAACTTTTTGCAACTTTGCACGTTTGCACCTTTTGGTCTTTCCAACCTATGAGACCTATTCTAAGTCATCACACATGACTTTTAAAAAATTAATAAGACTAATTTAACCCTCCCTAATTACTATACCAAGTTTTGACTTTTTTGACCATCAAGAAGGTCAATTACCGACTCAAACCCACTATTTACACAAAAATGCAAACCTAAGAAGAATGAACTCAACTTAGGCGTATATTGACTCAAAACACTAACTCTTGGACCCTTCTGGAGTCCTTATTCACTATTGACTTTTCTAAGGTCTGTACAAGCCAAAATTGAGAAAACTAAAAAGTCTAAGTCCTAGGTGCTCTTGCACCAGGGTGGGGACTACTTGGATAGCCGGCAACCTCTATTGGGTGCTTGCTCCCTTGTCTATAGTGTTAGAAATGTGTTTGAATGGTGTTTGTGGTTTTTATTGCTTGCTTTGGCCTCAATACGAATGGTGTTAGCATCCGGAATGGGTTGTGACCCTCGGTTGTGGTTGTCTCTTTGGGATCCTATCTTCTGGATAGGGTTTGATGTTCTTTGAGGCTTAATGTTCTATTTAAGGAGGATGTGGTCTATTGTTTACTCTTGATCATATTCATTCCTCCTTGCAAATAGTTCTTTTTGAGGGGGTGGTTGACTGGTTTGACCCCCCTACTGTGGTTTGTTAATTTTTTTCCATGGGTTGGTTTGCATGTTCGTCTCTATTTTGGTCCTATGGCTAGCTTCCCATTTATTTTTTGGCTTCCTCCTTAGCATATTTGGTTTTCACTAGCTTTGCATATAGAGGTGACCCTATCTTCTTTAGAGGTGAAGATGGATGGCACTGGGAATGACTTATCTTCTATTGAGGTGAAGATATTTGTTGTGATGGATGGTGGGAAATGCTATCAAGGAGTGGATGGTGTGTTGTCTCTCAGTTCTTTGGGGACTAAGATGGGCCTTTCAATATGTTTATCTCCTATTTTGTCTATTGAGGTGGAGAGAGTGGAGGATTTGTTTTTCTCAGTACTGCTCAAGATGGCAGATGGTACCCTATTTCTTGGTTGTATGGGGATAGAGAAATTTTTGTTTATTATCTAGTTTCCCTCATTTATCTCCTATCGAGGTGGAGATTTTGGAAGGTATTGTGTGATTTGCTCTATTCTTTCTCAAGTTCAAAGTTATGGAAGCCTTTCAAAAACCAATGTTTTCTGGTTGTGGGAGCCTTGTAAAACCTACTCTTAAGGTTGAGGGAGCCTAGAAAAACCCTATCTCAAGTTGTGGGAGCCTTGTAAACCCACTCTCATGGTTGAGGGATCCTAGAAAAACCCTATGCCTTTTGTTCTTGTTAGGGATAGACTGGATGCTAGAAGTTTTCAAAGGCCCTATTTAACCATTTTTATTTTTGGTTAGATTCAAGCCTGGTTTTTTGTGGCTTGAAGAGTCATTATAGGTTATGAGAGCCTTGGAAAACCCTTCTTGTTGGATAAGGGTTCCTGATAAACCATCAACCTATGTTTTCCGAGGTCTATTATTTGTTGACTTAGACCATCTATTTCGGTCAGCCTACTTTGTAATGTTCTTCACTTGATGTTTGGCTACTGTTTGGTGTGTTGTGGTTGATGTGTTCTTCTATTTATATCTTTTGTATCCTTTTTTTTGGGATCTGGACGCCCATAAGTCCATAAGGTTTCAGGTCCTTTCTAAAACCCATGGCTTGCTTGTAGGCAGCTCTTTGATTGTAAGGGTTTCGGGGCCCCTTCAAAGCCTATTTTATCCTAATGAAAAACTATGTAAATTATAGCCCAAAATAATTAAAAAAACCACTTTAATAGAAAATAAATATTTTCTTTTACCCTCCCTATTGCTTAAATTAATAAAAAATAAAACTATAAAAATAGAAAAATGCACTTATTAATGGAATGAATAAGCAAAGAAAAGAATAGCTTACAACAAATTCATATTCAATATAAACAATAATTCACAAAAAATTAAATCGTCATGAAGTGGAACCATGCAATCTACATGTGCACAAAAATAATTTTGTTGATTTTCTTCTCATTGAAAAGTTGTATGATTCCATTGTAACGCTTAAATGATTCAATTCGCCCAGTTTTCAAATTGCGCTTAAGTTTTTGGATGAACTCTTATGTAGATTTATCTGCATCAATATCACTATCCACATCCTTTCCTTTAATCATCTTTTAACTTTCACCAAATCTCTCTTTCATTTTTCTATTTATTAAATAATAAAAATGACTAATTTGAGATAATATTTTTGTAGATAATATTTTGGATTAATTTTTTTCATATCAAATTGTATAATTTATTATCGTTTTTTATTTTTCTTCAACAATAACTCATGAACTCTAATTTTGAAAAATATATTTTAAATGTTCACACATCTTATATTAAAAATAATTTAAATTAAATATAATTAATATTAAATAATAATTCCGAAATATTAAAAAGAGATCCAGATATATATATATATATATATATACTCATTTGATTCCCTTCACCATGCACCTTCTTCTTTTCCTTTCCCAAAACTTCACCCTTGCCAAGAATCTATCGACATCTGGATTAACCAAACCCAAAAACATATGCTTAATAAAAAAACCCCAAGAAAAAATTCCTTTTATTTTTTCAATTTTGAAAATAAAAACTAGAAGCGGAACCATCCAACAAAAAATAAAAAAGATCGAAAGGCATGCAGACGTCAAGCAGGCGGATATCGTATGATGTTTCTAACATAGTCTTTTTCGATGAATTCCTAGGCAACACAAAAAAAAAATGGTGAGAGACAATTTTCTGGTGGGGAGCTTCCGCAAAGGGAATAGCCTATCAGCTAACAAGAAGAAAAAATAAAAATCAATATATCTTTTATAATTTTAAAAATCAGAAATCTAAATTTCATTAACAATTTATATAAAAAATAAACTAAAACAATATTTACAAATCTTTACATAATGAATCATGGATGCAAGCACTTATATTTTATTGTACGGATTTATTTTTTCACTCTCCCTAATACTTGTGTAATGGGAAATAATATTAATTTAACCAACTAAAATCATTAGAATATGTAAGTGTTCTGAATATTTTCATGAATTGACACAAAAATTTAGAAGATTTTTTTGTCAAATGTCTCAAAAAATAATAATTATATTTGACAAAATCTCATTATGTGTCTAGTTTTTTTAAATTACACAATATTTGTAATCACCATAGATTTTGTTAATCTCACTAGAGTAAACAATTATGAAAAACTTCATGTTGTGGTATTCCCTTTCTAAACATTGATTCATGCAATTGCACTACTAAAAAAATTGAGTCATCTTGCTTCATGTTAGTTATGCCACCACCATCACCAATGTTCCACATCTAGAACACCAAATGGAAAATTTTGTTTCCTCATGCCTCAACTTGTAGTTGATTAACAACCAACTCCTTCTATTTTTTGTAAAGTTGTATTTTGATTCGTAAAATTGAATACTTAATAATAAATACTTGTGAAATAAATCTTTTTGATTCAATTTATTGTATAAAAGTTATATAAATATTTTTTTATCTGTTTAAAAATTATATTAATATAGATATTTTGAGTATATTATTACATTTATTTAAAAAGTTATTTTATTTTACTTTATATTTACTTAAAATTATTTTATTTAGATTATTTACTCTATTCTTTAAATTTATTTTTATGTTTAATTTCTTTTTTAAACATTTATTCTATTTTATTACAAGTTATATGTTTAAGAATTATTTTATTTTATTTTAGAATTCTTAAATTTAGGAAGAAAACTTTAAATCAATGTCAACAATGCCTATTGTAATATCACAATTAGTTTCATTAATTAACTTATACACAATTTTTTTTGGTAGAAGGTACCTTTTTGTACTAGAAAGTAAAATTAATAATACCAACAAGCTTAACCTATCTAGACTCATAAAAAAAAATTAGTAAAAGATTTTTTGACACAATAATCAAGTCTACTACTTTTCTTCACTTCATATAATATCCTATATATTTTATAAAGGAAGTATCCATGTCCTTCTCATAAACAGAACTCAATGTTATGGTATATTAATACATAAAAGACATATTGAACACTTCTCCCTTCCTCAAAATCATCACACAATAATACCAAATCAACAATTTTACCTAAAATGCATTTGAAATAATTTATTTGTAAGGAGTTATGTTAGTATTAGTATCTACATTTAACCATGTGATTATAATTAAAAGATTAAATAAATAATTTCCTTGTAAAATAAGAATTTTGTTTTTTAAAAACATTTAGAAAACATGAATACAAGCTAGTTCCTCATCTACCATATCATAATTTATGAAATTTTATCTCCAAATGCCCTCTAAACAACATTTCTCTTACAAAAATTTACATTGCATAGAACTATGCATATTATTGATAGTAGATACCACTCAACATTGAAGCTCAAAGAAAAATATCCTAAAGGCCAAAATTATCCTTAGAAAAGAAGTTAAATGGAGAATAAGGGATGGAAAAAGAATTGATTTCTTGAATGATGCATGAAGGAAGGGTCCCCCTTTTTTTGTCTAAACAAACATTCATCCAACTTAAATAATTTCTCACAAGAATTAATGCAAAGGCTATTTATGGTTATATTAATTAGGAAGAAGAAAGACCCCAATTGAAAAAAATTTGGGAGCAAATAAGGAGATACTATGAAGAAATAGTTAATAGACACAAAAGGTTGGATTAATTAGAATATTAATTATTTAATAAATTATGTCCTTTAATTAGTTTATTCACTTAAAATAGCTTAGTTAATTTATTTATTTATTTAACTAGTCTAATAATAGCTTAAATTGTCTCATTCATTATAATTGTGACATTTGAAACTAGCTAATTTAATCTTCCTTTAGGTTTTGCATCTAGGGTTTTATCTTTTTGCTATTACAAGCATTTCTTGTAATCTATCCATTTCATTTATAGATTAATTTCAAAATCAGACTCCTCTGTGGATCAATCTCTCTCAATCTCGCATAGCACTAATCATGGCTTCCTCTATTCAAATGTGATAGTTTTTCTTCTTGCAAGTGATTCATGGACTTGTGAGGTTGAACATATAACTCAAACATGATATAAGAGCTCCAAATTTGCTAAGTTCCTATCCATTTTCTAAGAGATCCTATATAATAAGAAAAACATTGAGGAAAAATAATTTATAGGTTTTCTTGCTAGTTATAAAAAACTATCTGGGTCAATCTCAGATTCCCAAAATTTATCAAATTTTATGTGAGAAATAATAAAGGAGGAAAAGAAAAAAGTAAAAAGTAAAGGGAAATCAAGATTAGGCGATAAGGTTTTTCTTAATATTTTTTTGAGAAAATAGATTTCTAGATTGTGTTCTAGGCCCCAAAATACTATTTGGGTATCCTTTGCATTTTGTAGGACGTGAGAAAATTTTCCAAAAATCAAATCACAAGGATCATGTTTCTGGTTGTCAATTGGCTAAATTATCCCATTGTTGTTTTACCATAAATTAGTTGAACTATGATTCTATTAACACATTGCATTCATTCATGTTCGTAGGTGTAATAAAAAAATTTCATCTAGAAGTGTCTATGATAAGTTACCAAGATAGTGAGCTTATCTCTAGCAACTTTTTGTGATCCACATTCCCTCATAGTTGAGAGTTATAACTTCCACTATGTAAGGAGAGTATGTCTACACATGTTCCATCATACTCTAGAGTTTCTAGAGTTGAAGTATATATATATAATTATAAATATGTACATGTGTGTGTGTGTATATAAATATATATATATATATATATATATATATATATATATATATATATATATATATATATATATATATATATATATATATATATATATATATATATATATATATATATATATATATATATGTATGTGTGTATGTATGTATGTGTGTGTGTATGTATGTATGTATGCATGTATATATGTACGTACGTACGTATGTATGTATGTATGTATGTATGTGGGTGAACTCACAATAATGGTTCCCACTTTTTGGCCACTTTTGACACTGAGATGTACATTTTTAAAATAATCTTCAACTTCCGAGAACTATAACTTTTAAACTATTAAAAATTTGAAGATGATATAAATTAGTGATTTCTAGCATTTTGTTTGCAAATTCTATATACATTTTTTTCAAATTTTTTTGAAGGATTTAAAAAAAAAAATTCCATCTCCCTCAAAAAGTAGTTTTTTACAACAAACTACATTTTTTAAGAGTGACGTGCCTACGGAAATGCATAACTTTTTTTCTATAAATGATAAAAACTCAATTCTTTCGAATTTTGGTTTGTAACATCAATATCCAGGGCTTGCATTTGGTTTTATAGTGATATGTTCAATATTTTTCATTTTATAAAATTTTGAAGTCCAACTAGTCATAATTCAAACATAGGTTTACGTTTGAACACATAACTTGTTCTATAAAAATTGAAATTCAATTTTATTTTTTTTGTTAGAAAGAAGACATCAATACTAGGGGCATAGATATTTTTCAGAATTTTTTTGAATTAGTTTCTTATTTTTCCCAATGCGTTGAACAAAGAAGTTCATATTCGATGAAAAACCAATTTTCCATAAAATTAAAAAAACAAGAACATAATAAATTCAAAATATAAAAAAATTATACTCGTTAGAAAGCTTGCTTCGAGTACTACCATCTAATATTTTTGGGTTATCAAGATTATTTCATTCGTGTATTGAACCAGAGCTCTGAAGTCATTAATTCTTCAAAACTTTGAAATTTTTTGGGAGAAACTCTTAATTTGTGGTTGCGAACGAACATGAGTTTGAGCGAATTGGGTTCGCTCGAACCAAAAATGGTTTGAATGAACCCCCATTCGCTCGAACCAATGAGCTCAATTTTGGCATGCACATTTTTGTAACTATCATGTTTGAGCGAACCCAACAGTTTTTAACTGTCGGCTTTCGTTCGAACTCTGGTTGACGCAATTATTTTTATTTTTTATTTTTCATTTGTGGAATTGTATAAATATCCTTTATTTTTTTTCGTTTTTTATCACCCAAATGATTAAAATAATTCACATTTTTGGATGAAAGAAGACATTTGAAAATTATTTTGAAGGCAATAATTTGAAGGTTTTTTGTAAAAGCATGGGAAACAAGAAGAGAAGGCAAAATAAGTCTTCAAGGAATTATTCTCCCGAAACGGAAGAAAGATATCGAGAACAAAGAAGACAAAGATATCATGATGCAAGTATGTATTTTTAATTTAATATGTATTACGTATCAACTAATTAGAATTCAATATTTTTTATCTAATATTTTTAATAGGATTAAAAATAATTTTGTTTTAATTGGAAAGCATAATTAATTTGAGATAATACATGTGTATTTGCAAATTTCAAATTCCATCAACTGGCTTGTTGTGTAATTGTATTTTTCTCCTATATAATTAAGTTCATTTATAATAGATAAGACCTATTAAGTCATAAAATTAATAAGACCTATTATGTCATAATTTCTAGGTTCTAAATTATATATATTGAATATTTAATCTACATGTACAAGTAATTTCATGTGATAGGTCTTTTAATATCACATAATATATTTGTCGTAAGGGTAGTTAAGTATATTAATTGTGAAATGTTTTTTCAAATGTGGTCATATTGATTTTAATAATAAGGCCTATTAGGACTATTACATTGATTATAGGTCTTAAATGTGACATAACTTTATAACCTATTAAACATGTTGAATAATTTAGGTGAACTATTTATATTCAACTTCACGTACATGCAAAAACATTTCAGATCAGGAGGTCTATTATGCAATAATAGGTCTTAAATATACACACATGTGACAAATTATAGTCCACTTACATTATGGTCCATAACAAATTAATATGAGGTCACCTAAGTTATCGTATGCATGCATCAAAATATTTGTACTTTTAATTTTCAAAATTGGAATTTCTAATTTATCAAAATTTTATTTTATGTGTTAAATTAGTGCTCAAAATTAGAGATTGAAATTTAATCCTAACCTAAGAACAAATTGAACTTTAACCCTAAACAGGTAATTTAATTAGAGTTATAACAATAAGGTCCTTAAAGTAATTAAATTTAATAAACCAAATTGAATGGGCTAATTTTAACATGTAAAGCTTTAAGCCAAATTCATCCCTATTCTTAATCCTAATTGAATAATCTCTAATTAATTCAAGAACCTTACACAAACTCTTAAATTATGTGCAGAATGGGCAAACGAACCTATTGAAGAACACACTATAGTTGATGAACATAGGGAGGAGATTGTCCAGGTTGAACTAATGGAGACCTTTGAAGGAGAGGGGTCAGGCTCCTTACCTCCTACCATTGATATGGATGAGCATATTGTTGATCTAGCTAAACAGGTGAAGAGAAATATTTCTTATAAAAATTTAGATCATTTACTTGAAATGGATGTGGATGAGTTGAAACGTCTCAGTGAAGAACCTAGACATACTAAAAGGAGGTCAATGAATAAAAGTGGAAAAGAAATAATGTCGCATTTCAACAATCTTGATACTACACTAGAAAAAGCTCAATTGTTATCAATTGTACTTACTCATAAAGACTTAATAGATCCAATGAAATTGTTGGGTATAGATACAACAAGTCAAAAGAGGAAATCTTCTCAGCTACAAAAATCTATTGTTGATAATGTTAAGGAAGGTTTGGTGAACATTGGTAAAAAATATTGAAAACTAGATAAGACCATTTCAAGAAGAGTGATGTTGACATCTTTAGTAAATGAAAGATTGCCTCAAAAAAGACAAATCTCTTCACTATCATCTGAGTTTGGTTTTAGTAGAAGGACAATATCTAAATATGTTAAAAGGAGAAAGATTTTGGATGATACTACCTCAGAAGGGAATTGGGCAATTATGTGTAGAGCTCCTCATTCTGATAAAATTGAAAATGTTGTTAGGAACTTTGTGACAAGTTTTTGGAATGACAATAATCGCCCTTCATCAAATAGTAGAGATGTTATCAAGCAAAGGATTGGTCCTGATCGTTATGATCTCCATGTAAAAAATTGGATAGACACAACAAAACATGAATTGTATGTATTATTTACTAAAAAAAACCCTCATATAAAGATTGGACAAACCATGTTTGAATGGTTAAGGCCATATAATGTGAAGTTAAACAAAGTTTTCAAAACTTGTTGTTGTCGTTATCACATCGAATTTGACTTGTACTATCAGGTGTTTCGAAAGATTAGAGAAGATAATGATGGTTATGAAAATGCTCCTCCTAAACAAACAAGTCAATTCATAGCATCCATCTTATGTGATAAATCAGATGATAATGCAACCGGTCAAATAAATTGAATAAGAGGAATTTGTGGAACATGCGGGGACTTGGCTAAATTGCCTTTGAGAGATGAAGATACTGACATGAGGAAGATGGTAAATTGCAAGAGTTACAAGTACCAAAAATTTGAAACAAAATTTGGAAAGGAATCTACAAGACTAGATTATGTAGAAGAGGAAATACCTATTGGAACATTTATGGAAAATTTTCGTAAGTTGATAAAACCATACATATGCCATGGTTTTTTTGTCAAGTGGCAAGCAGAACAATTTAAAATATTAAGAGACACTTTCCCACTTGGAACTATTCTATCTGTAGTTGACTTCGCAGAGAATTACTCTTTTGCACATCAAAAAGAGATTCAATCAGAGTATTACTTTTCAAAGCAAATCACTCTTTTCGTGCATGTGTGTTATCGACATGCACAGATGAATTTGGATGGTGTTGATAGTACATTTGAAAATCGTGTCATTAAGAAAGAGTACCACTTCTATATCAATGATGATAAGGAGCATGACACACTTTTTGTACAACATTGCTTTAAGAAGTTTTTTGAATATTTGAAAGATAGAGGCATAACAATAGTTAAACATTTTGTTTGGTCTAATGGATGTGCAACACAATTTAAATCTTTGAGGCCATTTTATGCACTATGTAGATATCATCAAAATGACAAAATACCACATGTTTGGAGTTTTTTTGAGAGTGGTCATGGAAAGGGTGAACATGATGGTGCAGGAGCTTGTATCAAACGTGCTCTAAGAAAGCATCAAATAAAGTACACAGGAGAACATATAGAAAATGCACATGATGCTGTTTAATGGTGTAAGAAACACTTTGAGCAATCGAATTATCCTAGGGAATCATCATCGAGAACATATAAGACCATTCCATATAGAGTGTTTTGGGAGATAACCGGTACGTGTTCTCTTTTAGTATTTTATTTAATTTTTTTTAATTTAACAACTTGATCTACATGTACATTCTTGTACACATGTACATTTTGCAGATGTGGATAGAAAATCAATGCATGGATGCAAGAGTGTGGAGAGGACAAGATCTTTGCATTGTGTCATAAGTACAGATAATCACCCATGGACATTATACACTAGGGATTATTCATGTTTTTGTTCTGAATGCATTTTCGAAAACTATGTTGATTGCAAGAACCAAGAGCTTGGATATGTTAGTGAATGGAAAATGGTGCCACTAGATGTTTCTGACACATACGAGGATTCAAATGAGGATGAAAACTTTGAAGACATTCCTTTGATTTCTGTTGATTATGATCATATTTCAGGATTGATTAAAAAAGGTACATACATGACGTACACATGTAAACATTTCCTTAAAAATGACATATAACTTAGAATTTATTTAACTTGTGTCAAATTGCAGGAGATATTTTTGCAGTCATAGCAGAAGATGGAAATATAGAAGCTGTTAGTTATTATTTATTGCGTTGCACAGAAGAGAGAAAGAAGTTATCAAAATCTGAGATGAGTGATGGAATGTCATTTCCCGCAGGTTTCAGTTCTGATTTGAATATGTACATGTACATGTACAAATCGCTTATGTGAAATTTTTTAATTTCTCACATTTCTTATATACATGTACATGCAGGATCAGTTGTAGTGCAAGGGACATATTTCAAACAAGTTAAAATTGTTCAACATGGGATTCATTTCACTGAATACCAAATTGACAACAAGGTATATCAGTATAGTCACTTGGTCATTGCTGTTGGCCTAATTCTTCAAACAGTTCCACGTCAAGGGTGGTATCAAAAGTGGAGACTAGATAGTGAAGATCATGACAAAATATTAAGTGTTATTGAAGAGCATTGTGAACCACTTGATGTGGTATGAACTATATATACATTTAGTAATCCACATGAATTGAATTTTAATGTAAGTTCAAGATAAATTCTAGATCTCAAGTAACTTGTTTTGAAACTAAAGGATAATTTATTTTTAAGTTTATTTATACATTATATCAAATTAGGATGTATTTAAATGTGCATGTTTAATTGTATGTAATTGTATTTGTATTTAATTAAAAAATGCATATTTAAATTAGAATGTAATATGTACATTTGTAAAATTGATATTTAATATGGAATTAGGACATGCACATGTTGTGAACTATTTAACTACAATATACATACCTAGAAGCTCACATACCTACAATATACATACCTATGTAATATACATGTACTGGACATGTGAACTATTCAATACATGACCTATTAAGTTTAGTTTGTTCATTTCATACATACTCTTTTGTTTGAAAATCTTGAAACATGTATAATCATACATACTCTTTTACATTTGAAAATCATTTCATGTATTTAAATCTAATAGATAATCAAACATGTATAAATCTAATTAATACAATCAAGATAAATTGTAGATCTCAAGTAACTTGAACATTTGAAACTAAAGGATAAATATTTTTTAAGTTTATTTATACATTATATCAAATTAGGATGTATTTAAATGTGCATGTTTAATTGTATGTAATTGTATTTGTATTTAATTAAAAAATGCATATTTAAATTAGAATGTAATATGTACATTTGTAAAACTGATATTTAATATGGAATTAAGACATGCACATGTTGTGAACTGTTTAACTACAATATACATACCTAGAAGCTCACATACCTACAATATACATACCTATGTAATATACATGTACTGGATGTGAACTATTCAATACATGACCTATTAAGTTTAGTTTGTTCATTTCATACATACTCTTTTGTTTGAAAATCTTGAAACGTGTATAATCATACATACTCTTTTACATTTGAAAATCATTTCATGTATTTAAATCTAATAGATAATCAAACATGTATAAATCTAGAATTAATACAATCAAGATAAATTGTAGATCTCAAGTAACTTGAACATTTGAAACTAAAGGACAAATATTTTTTAAGTTTATTTATACATTATATCAAATTAGGATGTATTTAAATGTACATGTTTAATTGTATGTAATTGTATTTATATTTAATTAAAAAATGCATATTTAAATTAAAATGTAATATGTACATTTGTAAAATTGATATTTAATATCGAATTAGGAAATGCACATGTTGTGAACTATTTAACTACAATATACATACCTAGAAGCTCACATACCTACAATGTACTGGATGTGAACTATTCAATACATGACCTATTAAGTTTAGTTTGTTCATTTCATGTATAATCTAATATAATCTAATATAATCAAACATGTATAATCTGATCAAACACAAACCAGGTATAAAGTATAATCTAGAGTCTAAACAAGTCGTTGTACATGCATGAAATATACAATCTAATCAAAAATGTATTTAAATCTAATTTAATCAAACATCATGTACATAAATCTAGAATATAATCAAACATGTATAAATCTAATATAATCAAACATGTATAAAACTTATAAAGTATAATCTAGAGTCTAAACTCCATGTATAAAGTATAAAGTATAATCTAGAGTCAAACACAAACCAGGTATAAAGTATAATCTAGAGTCTAAACTCCATGTATAAAGTCTAAAGTATAATCTAGAGTCAAACACAAACCAGGTATAAAGTATAATCTAGAGTCTAAACTCCATGTACGTGCATGAATATATATAATATGAAAGTATATAAAAAGATAAATGTAAATGAGCTATAAAGTTTGGAGCAAATCAACAGGGATCATGTCGGCTACGAACTAAGCGACCATCTTAGGGGGAGTCCTGCAAAAGTAGAATTTATTTAAATATTAAATATAATATATCTATCTCTCTAGACGTGCATGTACATCAAATATATATACCAAAAACCATAACTAACCTGTACACTAACAACATCTAAAGAATCTCTCCTACACACATGCTCAAAGCTCAAGGAAGGAGTGACATGAGCTAACTGTCAATTTAAGGATTAGTCCACAATCAATTTAAATGATCTACAAATTAAAACTTAGAACTCTAGATTATTTATTAAACATGAGATCTATATACATAGATTTATTAGGTACAAATTTGCAATGTATGTATACATATCTTCTAAAATTTTAAACGCACATGTACATGTACATACCTGTGTATCACCTGGAGTAGGCTGTATAGTCTGATCCTGTCCTGTGATCATATCAACAACATCACTCGTGCCTGCATATCTCTCTCTAGCTGTACATATCACTAAGGAGTGCAAGGGGCTAACTAGATGAGTGAGCATCGTGGATGAAGTGTCTGACTGTAGTAGCATGTCCATAAATCTAGTATGGCTCAAATCTCTCAGCTGATCCTCAAATGAGTCCAAACCCTCATCTATGATATGTACTTGATCAGCTCGTATCTCCTCCTCAAATGAATCCAACCAGCCCTCATCTGTGATATGGAGCTGATCAGCTCGTAGCTCCTCCTTTGCAGTAACAAAGTGATCTGTAGGTGGGTCAGTGCCTGGAGCATGCATAGAGTGATGAGAATGCTGTGACTACCTCGGGGGATGCCAGCAGAAATATACCGATCATCTGAATCTGAAGCCCCCCATGACTAGAAGATGCATGATCTATGGATGATCACGAACGTGGTTGACTCATCATATATCTGCCCACCCTATCATATGTATAGTAGGATGTTATAAGGGGTCCTATGTGACCTACTAAGGGGTCACGCATGTGTTAATGCATGCATGACCCCTTAGGATCACATACGACCCCTTAAGACACTATGTGATGGACTAAGGGGTATGTCGTTCACACTAGGATTTTATAAAGGGTCATATGCGGTTGTAATGGGTCACGTATGTGTTAAGACACTATTTGATGGACTAAGGGGTATGTCATTCACACTACAATTTTATAAGGGTTCATATGCGGTTCTAAGGGGTCACGCATGTGCTATAACACATGTGTGACCCCTTAGAACCACATATGACCCCTTAGGACACTAGATGTGATCCTAAAGGGAATGTCATACATGTACACTACTATGTTATATGTGATCCTCTATGACCTCCTAAGGGAATGTATAGTGTCATATGTGGTCTTAAGGGGTCATGTTGTGCGTGTAATAGGATGTGAAAATGGGTCACATTGTAGAAGAAATTTAATCTGTTTAAATTTGTTATCTAAATTTTCTAATGTTTATTTAAATTAATTTTTCTAACGTTTTTCTTTTTTTGCTAATGTTTTTCTAAGTTCTAATTTACTACAGGTTAGTTTTCTATGTTTTTCATAACAATTTTTTAAAATGTCGAAAAAAATATACATCTATACAATTATGTAATTTTAAAAACAAATTGACACATTTCAATCAAAACATTAAATTATCAAACATTTTTCTAAAATAATGAAAAACAATAAATTATCAAACATTTTTCTAAAATGTTGAAAAACAATAACTATATACAATTATTTAATTAAAAAAATAAATTAACAAACAAATTATTTACAAATTTAATAAAAAAAGACATTATTAAACCAAACAAAGGGTTATTTTGTGCACCTGATATAACAAAGGTCGAAAACTGAAATAGGAAAGATGCCAATTGCTGCAGATAAAGCTTGGTGATGTGATGCTGACGACTGGTTCGATCCAACCCCCACCAGATAGAAAAAGTCAAATTTGATAATGACCTTTTAACTGTCATTTTCGATATTTCCTGCAACGGGTTGATAACTGCAACGGGTTCGAGCGAATGGGGGGTTCGATCGAACCCAAAACTCGCCCGATGTTCGAGCGAACCCAAATCAAAAGGTTGGTTCGCTCGGACTCCCAGGGGTAGTCCGAGCAAACATTTCTATTTCGCTCGAACACGAGCAAATCCAAAATTCCCACTTTCTCCAAATTCCTTCGTTGGCAAAAGTGGGAACTAGCTTTGTGAATTCACCCATGTATGTATGTATGTATGTATGTATGTATATGTATGTATGTATGTATGTATGTATGTATGTGTGTATGTATGTATGTATACATATATATGTATTATATATATGTATATGTGTATGCATATGTGTATGTTGTGTATATATGTGTGTGTGTGTGTGTGTGCGTTTGTGTACATGTGTATGTATATATATTTGTGTGTGTGTGTGTGTATGTATATATATGTATATATGTATATAGATATATATATACATATATACATATATATATATATATTTATATATACATATATACATATATATGTGTATATATACATATACATATACATATATACATATACATATACATATATACATATACATATATACATATACATATACATACATATACATATATGTTACATATATGTATATGTATGTATATGTATATGTATATATGTATATGTATATGTATACATATATGTATATGTATGTATATGTATATGTATATATGTATATATGTATATGTATATGTATATATATATATACACACGTAGATGTGTGTGTGTGTGTGTGTGTACATATATACAAAGATACATTGTATGTGTGTATATATATCTATTTTTAATTGTGTGGATGTGTTATTTTGTGTTGGTTAATTGCTTTATCTTTAAGGCAAGATTAGTAAAATTTTCTTTAATGATTTTGGATTTAAATTTGAAGAAGTTATTAATGGAAATCCATGTTTAACTATGTTGAAATTGGTATATATTGATTCACACTCTATTGTTGTATTATATGCGCTTTATTGTAGAGGTGAACAAAATTACAATAGGGGCACTACTAGATGAGTTATGAAGAAAGTCTAGAAAGGAGGCTTTAAGTGGTTAGGAGGTAGTTGGTCAAGGCATAGCTACATTGAGAGCCATCCAATTACTAAGATCACTAGACTTGTTTGTTAGATACATAAGCATATCAGATAAGACCACATCATTACCAACTACCAAACAAAGAATTCAATGTCTAGATCCTAGATTTAATGAAATATTCTGCAAATGTAGTGTTGAAGATATTAGTAAACATTAATTTCTACCTGTATAAACAAGTCTAGATATATGTAATTAAGGACTGATATTTTTTGACAAGATTATATTTTACAGTTCATTTTCTTGAATTTTGAAATGTAAGGATTTATTGGAGCATGAAATGCGACATGTATTTTTATAAATATCTTTACATTTTACATGTACCCACTTGAAGAATTTTTTTTTAACACTATTACATTTAATGTTCATTGTAAAGCTCAATATATTAAGGTATATTTAATATTTTCTTTATATTATTATCATCTTGATATTTTCTTATTTAAGCCAAACAACTATGTTCAATTGCACAACATTGATGAGACCTTCCTGAATTCATTAGATATTACAATTTTTTGATACTAATGCTCAAATAACAAAATTATTTATAAATAATATTTCTTATAGTAAAGTAGTCTCGTTTAAATTTAAAAATAAAAATGTTTGTTAGAAAGTTGGAATAAAATTTTATACCTCCAATAGAACATAGTCTTTTAGAGACGTGAGTGATGTATCATTGGATACACTTAATAGATGTAAATGAGATAATAGTTGATGGATGGGGATCTCTTGATGGAAGAGTAAAAAAATTGGTAGAATAAATCACATAGTTTAAATAGCAATCATGAGTACATTTAAGACATTATTACATACAACTTTTTAATAATTTTATCTTCTATATAGAAGAATCTAGTTAAAATCCTAGGATTGAATTTTTTTTTCAAATATGTATTATATGTTTTGTTTACTTAGTAAAAGGCTGAAGCTAGGTCTATCAAATATTATAAAGGTAGTCACTACAAAGTTATTGGAAAAATAAATGAAATAGAGGAGCCAACTAGATAAAACTCCCATAGCATATCACAATATCAGGAGAAAACCAATGCCTATCATACCCAGATTGTATCAAAAACAAAAATAAGAGGCAAAAATAGAGAACAAGCTCACTATGAGGAATGAAAATAAAGATTACCTTGCCTCTTCCCACATTGGAATCCCTTGGGTCTTGGATATTTGTGGGTAGTTGTTATTGAGAATGTTTAATATCTTTTGATAGTCTCTCCACCTATTTTAAACTTAGCTCATCCTCATCTTCATTGGATTCTAGACACCCTAGACCATCTAGGTGTTCATCATATTTGTATTTCAACACCCAAGCTTCATCTTCATTCAAATTGTCACCTATGAGTCTCTCTATCCAACCCTCCTCAGAGAACCCCATTAAGCCCTTAAGAAATGCCAATCCCCTTTTAATCTAGAATTCTATTGCCTTAAAACTTTGTTCATTCTTTATAGTGATAATTGGAAGCCTTGGCACCTCCACCGTTCCAGATTTAACAACAAAATACTACCCTGGGAGAGAGATTGAGTGTCTTTCGTCCACCAACAGAAAAAATATTGTCCAAGTCACCTAAAAGGGTGTCTTTAAAAATATGGTGACATAATTCTTTTGTAACCACTTTCCTTTCCTCAATGGATAACATTGTGGCTAGAAACATTTCTAAAATATTTGTATTAACTTGGTATCTATGGTTAGCATGGAGAAATTTCAGACCCAAAATAGATTTTACTGCATGCAAAATCAACCTATGGGAGTAATTAAGAACCTCCCCCATAAGCTTTTGAGTTATCTCTTCTAGGAAAGCCATTTTGTCTTTACTAGTCACTAGTCTGATTGGAGAATCCATGGTGATAGAGAGAAAAGCTTGAAAAAGGGAGAGAATTGGGGAGATGCTTACAAAAAATTATAGGATATGGATATAAATGTCAGACTTCCAACAAACTATGTATAATGAAGCCCAATGTTCTACTACCTTCTTAGGAAAAACCTATCATTAATGCTATCACTAAATCGAGACACTATAGTATCCTTTCAAATCTTCAATTTAATCTGCCATATCCAACTTTTCCTTTAAAAAAAATCTCGATCCAAGTACTACCATCAAAGAATAAAAACAAACACATGCAAACCAATTTGCATTTATGGAAGTGTGAGAAATTCCAAGAGTTGAGCAGCTTTGTCTAGTTTGATATGTTGGTATTAATATCCCATCACCATCAACTGTCATCCATCTACTTCCACTCAAGCTCATTCAAAATAAAAAATAGAAAACATTCCATGGTGGATATGACTATATATCCAACACTCCACATCATTTAATGGCTACACTACATCCCCACCAAAGGGTAAAGTTGTTAACTACAATTGCATCAACCTAGAAATCTAGCATCACCCTCGGGATATTTTGTCACCATATTGAAATTAAAATTCTCTTGACTTACTATCCATTGGCCAACCTCTCCTTTTAAACACTAATTCATCATCCTCTTATTTTCTATCTCTAGAACCTCATTGACTCAATAATGGATTAATTTAGATTAGATTATTCACTTTATAGCCTTCTTTCAAACCTTCAACTAATTTTTTGGCTAAGATGTTTGTTTCTTTATTGCCTTCTCAATAAATGTGATTAACTAAATATGCCTTAAAGTGTTTTAGTAGAGATAAAACTCTATCTAACAATGCTTTCAATTTTTAGTTGAATATAGAGCATAATCTTACAACATTAATCACTAAAGTTGAATCCCCTTCTATCTCTACTATTTTAATATCCATTTCTTTATAGTTCTGCATAGGTAGATGAGTTGACTTGGGCTGTGGGTTTTCTCCCCATAGGTCGTGGGTTTAACTCCCTCCTAGATTTAAGAGGGGGGACTACTTGTAGGATGTGGATCCTTCCCCAGGGACTAGTCTCACCTCAACTTGCCTTGTTTACTAGGCTAGGTCGCAAGGACACCCTTGGTACCTTAACAAGAAATCCATTTATTTACATAAAAATAAGCCCAAGCTTTATAGAATTCATTTCTGCAATGTTATTAGTATTCTCATGCAGAGGACTAGACAACCATCTAATAGTTTCTCCATTAAAACTTCTAATAATGCAACCTGCTCTTGATGGCCCGAGATTTTCTCGAGAGGCCCAATCAAAATTAAGTTTATATCATGCTTTCTTAAAATGTTGCCATTTGACATGTAATCTATTAGAGAAGGATCCACCATCTCTACTTCCAATATGGGGAGGAATTCTTAACCCTAGTCATGAAAATCACATTTTCCCATCCCATTCAATAAATTTACCATGAGATGTAGTGTTTTAAATCATCTTATTGTTTATGATGTCTATAATATCTTCTTTGACCTTGTTTTGGAAATAAAAAAGAAACATTTCTTTGTACTAAAAAATTTGTGTATTTCATTCTTTCGAGATTTCTCATATCAAAAAGGAGGGACAAACTTCCCATAGATTACTAAGCAGGCCCTCCCATTGTTTGATTGGACACATTTAAAAAGTGTTTTGATATCATTTGGAAGGAATGACACCAAACCCAACTTAGCACACCTCCATGTCCAGGATTCATATGAGAAGGGACATCCTAAAAAACCATGATCTATGTTCTCTTCATGATTCTTGCATAATAAACACATCAATGGACCCTGATAGCCCATGCTCTTAAATTATTATGTAGTAAAGACTCTCCTTTAGATAGTAGCCCATTGAAAGACCCCTTATTTGGGTACGCACTATCTACCTCAACATAATTGGATAGGGATATCAGATCTTTCTATTTTCTACATATTAGCAATACTTTTATATCCATCCTTAGCATTATATTGTCCGTGTTTTGAACCTACTCAAATTAACTTGTCCCCCCCTTGTCTGAAAGAAATCTCCCTCTACTTAATAACTTCTATTAGCAATGTGAATTTTTCCACTAGTAGAAGGAGCTGAGATAAATCTTTCTATTCCCATCCCAAAGTAGGGTCGCCATAAGGGAGGAATTAGAAATGTGAATTTTTCCACTAGTAGAGGGAGCTAAGATAAATCTCTCTATTCCCATCCCAATGCAGGGTCACCATAAGGGAAGAATGCATAGTCTATCACTTTGTTTTCCCAATGTTTCTTAAGAAAGTTTTTAACATTTTCTATTGTGATCATGTTGTCTATGCTTGGATAAGCTCCCCATGAATCCTCCCAAAATAAGATTGACTCTCCATTATAAACATACCATGACACAAAATCCAAACCCTGGATCATTTAGGAGGGTTTTTCACCTTAACTATTTATGTAGGATTTGAATGATTCAAATATTTAGATTGCAAAATTCTAACCCATTTCAAAATTGGCTCCTTTATCATCTTCCACACTATTTTGGCCCCAATAGCTATATTCTACCAATTTTGATCTCTCAACCCTAATCCTCCATAGTCCTTTGGATTATAATTTTTTTCCCTTAGAAACAAGAGAATATTTATGCTTATCCACCATTCCTTGCCAACAAAACTTCCTCATTCTTTGAGCTAATGATGTATTAACACTGATTGTCAAAGAGAGATATGATAGAAGATAAATTGGAAGGGAAGAGATCATTGATTTCAACATCACTAACTTGCCCACCCACGAGAGTCATTTCTCCTTCTAAGAATTTAACCTTTTATTTATCTTGTTCTTTAGAGTATCCCATCATTTTTATTCCCCACTACCTTATCAATTGGAAGACCCAAATATGAGCAAGGCATTTTACCTTTTTTTGAATTTTAAAACCTCCAAGATATTCATTTCATTTTCTTAAGGGGTCATAAAGAAGAAAACCTCTTATTCATCCCTATTATTTTCATGTCCTAAAGCCTTTTTATAAGAAATCAATATTTTCAAAAATATCTTAGCTTCCTTTCTTTTAGCTATTCCCAAAAGTAGGGTATCATCTACGAATTGTTGATGAGTAGCCACAGTATTCCTAAAAATTCTAATTCCTTTTATTAAACCCAAGGAATGTTCATTCTGAATGGATCTCCCCAGAACCTCCACCAATAGAATAAATAGAAAGGGAGATACGGGATCTCCTTCCCTTAAACCTCTAGAGACCTAAAAGAAACCTTCTAGGGAACCATTTATAAAAATAGAGAACTTGGGAGTTGAAATATATTCAAGAATCCAATTTATCCACTTTTTATTAAAGCCAAAGGCATGCTGAATTTTACATAGGAGTATTCAATATATCTTGTCATATGCTTTATTTATATCTAAATTTATTAACATTCCAGACTCCCTTGTATTCTAGAGTGTATAGATTGCCTCCTTAGCTATAATGACTCCATCTAAGATTGATCGACTTCGGACAAACCCTATTTGTTCTTCTGAGATGATATATGGGAGTAAATGTTTAAGCCAATTCACTATTATTTCTGTCATGACTTTATATAATGTGTTGCATAGCAAAATTGGCCTATAGTCTTCTAATTTCAAAGCTTTGTTCTTTTTGGGAATGAGGACTATAAATGAATTATTGACTTTTTGGAGCAACTTCCTTGAATTTTTTACTTCTTTTAAAGACTCTATCATATCTCTCCCTAGTATACTCTAGTACCTTTGAAAAAACCCTATTGGGAAACCATCTAGTCTAGGAGCCTTATCTAGGTGTAATTTATTCAAGGTAATCTCTGCTTCTGAAAGGGAAATCTTGTCATTTAAAAACCTATTCTACTCCTTAGATATAATCTTAGAAATTAATTGCAAGAATGTCTCTTAATCAAATAACCTTCAACCCTCCCTATTATTTAGAAGACTTTCAAAAAAAATTAAATATTTGACTCCAAATATAGCTATAGGGTCCTCAATTATTAAACCTCCTTCCACGTCCAATCTAGATATTCTATTAATCCGTCTCTTTTTCCTTGTAAAGTTATGAAAATATTTAGTATTTCTATCTCCTATCTCTAACCGGTTGAACCTCAATTTTCATTTCCATAAAATTTATTTCTATGATAAAACATCTTCATACTCCACCATTAACAATTCATTTTCTCTAAGAAACTCAATCTAAGACATTCCATTCTTGATTACTTCTTCATTCAGATATTTCAACTCCTCTTCCATTCTACCTTTAGTCTAAAAGATATTCTTGAAATTTATCTTGTTCCATTTAATCAATCTTTTCTTAACAATTTTTAACTATGATATAAAGAAAAACATCTTAGAACCTTCAAAATGTTCTTCCTTCCCCCATATCTCTATCAAAATTTAAAAAATTCATCCTTATACCACATATTTTAAAATTTTAATGGAGGTTTGAATGCCTCGTCATCCCCTAGAAAGATGAGAAAAATTTGGAAAATGGTCTGAGCCTGAGCACATGAGCACTTTTCTTTCTAAGACAATAGGAAAATGGAAAAATATCCTGAAAAGAAAAATCTATAAAACTTTTCTGCTATGTTCCTAAATCATAATCACCTATTGTTCCAAGTAAAAACATTGTCTCCTAACTTTGTCTCCATCAAATTATTTTTGGACACCCAAGCATTAAAATATTTCTATGAGTGACGAGGCCTACTAATTCCTCTTGTTTTATCCTTCCTATGTAGGATGACATTAAAATATTCTCCTATAATTATATGAGATAATGTATATGAATCTATGAATGCATCCATAGATTCATTAGCCCCTTCTTTTGCTGGCGTGATATTGGCCCATAAACATTTATTAGCAGAAATACCAAATTTGAATTAAGGCTCCTTACTTCTCCCCCCAACCAATGATTCACTGATCTCAAACATTCAAATTTAATAGTTTGTTTGTTCTACATAAAAGATAAACCTCCTGAAGCCCCATTTGATGGAACAACCTTTAACTGCCATTGGTTGAAGTTTTTCCCAAATAAATCTATATCCTCTAAATTTAATTTGGCCGCTTGTAACAAAATCCCTTCTGCCTTAGTCAAAACAATTCTATGCTTGACCAGGCTTTTGTTAGGGCTGTTGAAGCCCCCAACATTCCAATTAAAGAGGTTCATGACTCTGAGGGAAGGGTGTCTCCCTTCCCTTCTCCTACTATTTGAGTGATTTTGAGTTGCTTATCTACATCGCCATCTTTGCCACTCAACTCAAATAATGAATTTCTTCCTCTTTTCCCTGAATCCTTTCCAAGGTCTGGTTTAGATTTAGTGGCTGAAAACTATTTAATTCCCAATTACCACAACCCTTATTCTTAGAGCCCTTAACTGCTAATAGAGTTTCCAAATTTTTATTCACTTCCCCATCCTCTTCTAGTAATTCATGACAAAGAACTTCAGACTTCTTTCTCCTATCCACATCAGATTTTGGACTATCTTCAACCTCATAAAACTTATTTTATGTGATTCCTAAAATGTCATTAATCATTACTACCTTGGATATTTCTTTATGTTCTTTAATCTTATTGTCCATTGCTCTAGTTTCAAGGATCCCTTTTCCAGTTAGACTATCCCTAGAGAATAGAGTCTCTTTCATTATCCCATCTCGTGTATAAACTTCCTCCTCTATAACTTGATTTTCCTCTCTATCTTTATTGTTTCTCTTTCTAACAACATTTTCTAATGTTTATAAAATAGATTCTCTTAAAGTTTTTGTCTTCTTTAAGAGCACTACTAGTTCTACTTCATCCTTATCACTCCCAACATTTTGACTATGACTCTTCAAAATTTCTTCCAATTGGCGATGATTGATCATTTCCTTTTCACTATCCTTCTCCATTGCTGATTGTTTCCTCTTCTTTTGGGGACTTAATTTATCTGCTTCACTTTGATTATCCATTGTACCATTTATATGAACTATCTTAGGCTCTGGATTAGGCAGATTTTTAGGGCTTAACATAGTTTCATTATTATAACATGGCCTCTCTCCCTCATTCTAAATATCCATCATATCTTTATTTTCATAACTTTGCATAGGTGCATTATTATGGCATCCTTCAATTAATTCCATAGAGCTCCCCTCTTGCATTTTTTCTCTTCAAAGGAATTTACTTGGTCATCCATCCTTCAAAGTCAACACTTTTGTTTCGATCTTCCAGAGTTTGATATAATTTATAGTTCTCTATGAACCCTATCTCCAAATCAACCTCCACACATATATTGGCTACATCCCCTATTTTTCCATTTAAAAGATATTCTTTTATCTCCAAAAAGGATCCTAGACCATCACCAATCTGAATGAGAGCATCCCCACTCCAATATTTGGTGTGGTGGACTACCAAGATAAGCCACATAGGTCCCTTATTAATCCTATGTTTGGAGGGGTCTAAGTTTGGTGTCTGGTTTACTCTATGAAAACTAGATCCTCTAAAGAAAAATGAGCTCCCACATAAAATTTCATGTTTTAAATTTAAATCCAAGCATTCTATCAAAAAGAAACAATTTTGAAGAGGATGAATGCTTGTCTTACCTAGCTATAAATTTTTCCAACATTTTGTAATCTCCATATCATTCCCTCCTTCCCCACACTATTTGACTTCCAAGGCTTTTTCCTTCAAGCAATTAGCCAACAACACTGTTATCTCGGATGATATTACAAAAAGCTTCCTCCCGAGAACTTTCGTAACCCTTCCTTCTTCTATCTGAATCTATCCCTTTCCTTGTTTTCCTTGACCTCTTAAATTTTTCAACTTTATATCCCTTTACCCATTAGATCTCTCCAAAAAATGGATTTGGTTGCTATCTAGAGGGTAATCCTGCATCGTATATTTTCCCCTCTTCCATCCATAAGTATTTGTATACCTCTTGAATTCAAACCCTTCCATTTTTTTTATTTGTGGTTGGAAGTCCATTTGAGTGTATACTAGAGCTCTGTAATGATCTTTTTCCTTTCTATCCAGCTGAGATTATTTTAGCTCTAGTAAATAGAGTCACCAAGCTTAAAGAACTAACTTTTCCATTAGAAGCCTCCAAATTCTTCTTTTTGTTCAATCTGGCTCCAAAGGGTGTCGTTAGCCATCATTTTCTTTATAAATTTAGTCATGATCTCTTGGCTTCTTTGAGAGTATCCCCTTTGTTCTCTATGTTGATTCAGTCGATAGGCTTTGTGAGAATTCACTTGTTGATTCCTATTAAAATTTGCCTACTGCTATCTGAAATAGGGTCTATGCTCTTTGTAATTGTTTCTCGTTGTTTTGATCTCCATGACCTCATTTTATTGTTTACTCTCTCTTATTTTAAATATGTATTATATTATACTACTACTCTATACCCAAAATGCATATGCAATGATGCAAGAAATGCCAAAGAGTAATAACTCCTTCATCTATTTCTTATAAAATACCATTGAAGTAATTCTATAGGAGGAATAAATAGAAAATATATTTTTATGTTCCTCTTTCATTCTAAATATGGATCTTAGTAGTAGAATATGAGCAAATTTTGAGAAATATATATATATTTTCTAGAAAATAGGTCTTTGTGGTACTACATAATAAAAATTTAATAAATATGCTTTGATCTTGTTTACTTTAATTTTTTATTGTTAATAAATGCATAAATATAATTTGAAAATATGACCTTGACAAGGAATAAGCAATTTCACATACAAGTTAACATTTGTAATAGTATTAAAGATTATGGTTGGGTCAGGATTTTACCTAGTTTTGTTGTTGGTTTAGAATGTTTATATCTTGTTATCTATTGAAGATCTTTGTAAAGGGTTTTAGGGCCCCTTCAAAAAATTTTGTACTAGTGTTAAAGATTATGGAGTAAACCTCTTTGGTCAATGGTTTCTATTCAATAGTGTTAATTTAAAGATCGTTTATTCTTTCTATTCATACAAGATAAAGGTGGATTATAGTTTATATCAATTTTCTCCATGCTCTAGGTTTTATTTTATCTCTTTGGAGATAATTAGATTGGCCTTGCTACCTATTAGAAGATAGTTCTAGTTCTTATGTCCAATTAACCTACTATCTTTGTGTGTGGACATTGATATGACATTTTCTTTATATCTCTTTCAAATAAATATATTTGATTGGTGTAAAGTTGATTTCCATTACCATTTCATTTAATTGGTAGGTGTAAAGCTAAATTCCATGGATTTATCATGGAATTGATAGTTGTAAAGCTAAATTCCTTGATCTTTAATAGCATCCTTCGTATATGTTTCCCAAAAAGACTTTTCAATTGAAGCCAATGCATTATACATTAAAAATTTATAGATTTATATATTCTTGGAACATTCATTTTATTAATTATTTTGGAAAACAATTTTTTTATTTACACAAGCTACAAAGTAGCTTTTATTAATATTTATAAAATAAAATAATTGAAGTATTTGAGATTAGAACATAAAATTTACCTTTTTACATACACATCAATTAAATACTATATGAATATGCTAATAAATTTAATAAGACTAAAGTCATGTAATTCATAATGTGATTATTTAATTATGGCATTATTATTGTATCCATCACGTTTCAAAGTTTATAGGCCATTATGGTCATGGATATTGCACCTTTACTAATCCAATGCACTCAAAAGCCTAAACCTTCACATTAAATTTGTTGATGTTCATCCTAATAACTTTTTTCTCCAAATTATCATTGTGCTAGTGTTCTCACAAGATTTTTAGCCTTCCTAGACTATTGTAATAACAAGTTTGGAATATTCACATTAATATAGTGCTTTCATAATGGAGATGAGGTCCCTCATTTGTAGCCTCAAATGACTTGGTTTAGGAA
Organism: Cryptomeria japonica; assembly: GCF_030272615.1. Lineage (NCBI taxonomy): Eukaryota > Viridiplantae > Streptophyta > Pinopsida > Cupressales > Cupressaceae > Cryptomeria > Cryptomeria japonica. Next base: position 630,136,952 of record NC_081408.1, on the reverse strand, counting down.
AATAACTTTTGTCTATTAGTAGGCGTAAAATTAAAATCACCCTTGTTCTAATTGATTAAAATGGGAGAGGGCCCGAACCCTTAACATAAGATGGAGAAACTCACAAGCACTGAGACCACCAACACTGAACAAAAGGAAATCCCTTTTTTGAAAGAGATAATTTTGACCGGAGTACCCAACCAATGGTAACAAGGGTCCTAAACCATTAGAAGGTTTACATATTCATAACAAGGTGGTTTAGGAGAGCTCCCTAGACCATAATCCAAGCAAAAAACCTTGCAATAGCATTAAAACAACCAGGCAAATAGAAAGCTAACAAGGGGCTTTGAAAGGCTTCCCACAACATTTTTCCTAAAGGACCTCCAAGAATAGAGAAATTATCTAAAAAGGGAGGACACCACAAAGGTCTAAAAAATAGTTGGTTCAGGAAGACACTGAAAAACATCATGAAAGTAGAAACACCTATCCATTCCACACAAACACAAAATAGGATAGTCACAAAATGGACAAGAGGGTACAAACATAAAGGGTTTTGAAAGGTGCCCCTAAACCTTTTACCGGTAGGAATCCTTGGAAGAAACCTATTTTAGACCACCTCAATAGGTCCATAGTATTCAATAATAGTAACTAAAGTGAGATAGTCGAGATGAGTAAGGGTATGACCATCCTCTAAGTCTTTCTCAACCATAGGAGCTCACAAACTTCCTTCCTATTGGCCATTTGGTGGAATTGATTATGTGTTGTATTGATGTTTTGTCATTGATGCCAACACTAGCTGTTTGAATGCTTTACTAGCACTGTTCTAGTCCTGGTAGGTTGAATGGTTTCTAGTTGATTTGGATCTGGCATGATCTGGTAGGCTTTAGTATGATTTGGTTATAGAATTGGCTTGTTCATGATAATCATGCTCATATTCAGTCAGTTGGTTTTGGTCTGGTGATCAGATGCTATCCTACTTGCTTAGAAGCTTAGTTTCTAGTTTTGGTGAGGGTTTCACTGGCAAAGCTATTGATGAAGATCTTTCATGAGTTACATAAGTGGTGTTGGTGTAGCTTCTGGTGGAGTTTTGGGATGTTGTTGGTGATCATGGTCGAGACTTGGCAAATGAAGATAATTTTTGTAGCCTCTAGACCTATATTGGGTCCCGGTTGATCTACGTTATGGACCAACTTTAATGTAATGTGTGGATTGGACCTCTCGATGTGTTTTCGCGATTTTTTTTTGTGTTGGATATTATTTGTTTGGTCTAAGGCAAACATGGTTTGTAATTATTTCATTCGTTTATTCTCTGGTGGCTGACCTAATTATTTATGGTTGAGGGTTTGTATATATAGATTTAAGATCTCATTGTAGATCATCTTGGTTATGTTAGAGGTCATGGTCAGGGAATGTAATGTGTGAATAATGCAATATGATTTAGGTAGAGGATTTGGTCAATCATTGAAAATCGAATTGGGTTTATGTAAGATGATTTAGTCCTTCGGTATTGAGCTTAACCAGAACTGTACTCAGGCATAGGAGATGCTATCTTTTGTAGTTCAATACTTCTCCAAATTGTAGTTTGGATTTTTATGTAGTCAGTGAGGCTCCTTTTGTGATGAGCAGTGTGTTCTAGGTTGTTGGCCTTCCAACAAGTGTAGGCCCCTTAATTATAATTCACATACTTACTGCAGAAGTATTATCTGACTATGGATAAGCTTGCCACCATGGTTTTTTCCTTTACTAGATTTTACACGTATAAATATTACTGACATGTGGATGGTTTTTATTTTGTGATTATTATTTATGGTTAATTTGTTTAACTGCTATTACAGTTTTAATGTTTTGGGTTCTAGTATTAGAGTTTTGAATTGCTAATAGTTCTGATAATCTGTGACAACTGATTCACTCCCCCTCTCAGTTGTCTTGTGGTTATTTGAACTGTCTAACAATTTCTATCAAATATTTCATCCTCTCTAAAGAAAGCTTGACCATTTGAGGAAGATCTTATGGTGACCTAAAAGTTCAAGTTCATCTAGTTCTTCTAGAGCTATCTTTCAGAGGGATATTATAAGGCTTGATGGAACAAATTACAATGTGCGAAAGATTTAGATGGAGACTCATCTGAGATGTCTTGGCAAGGATATTTGGGAGATCAGACAAAATGGTGTCACACCTTATAATCTGAGATCTGGCAATCCTCCTCCGACAAACTTGGACAAGGAGCTTGAGAATGATTGTAGAGCAAGAGAAGCTCTCTTGTGTGCACTTTCTGATTAGAAAATAATGGGACTGACCGACAAATCATCTGGAAAGGCTATTTGGGATAAGTTGGAGACTCTTAATGAAGGTGACCCTACAGTGAAGATTGTGAAACTTGATGGTTACCAGGTGAGATATGAAAAATTGAAGATGGAAGAAGATGAAAGGATTACTGCATTCATGGAAAGGGTAAATGAGATTTTTATGGGAATTCAATGTTGTGGTGGAACTCTAAGTGAAGAAGAAATTGTTTCTAAAGATCTGAGAGCCCTACCACCGGCTTATAAAATGAAGGCTACTATTATCAATGAGTTGAGAACAATGGCTAATACATCTGTCAATAGAGATACTTTGGTTGGGAAACTATCTTCTTTTGAGCTTGAAGAATTTGGACCTTCTGGAGCTGTGAAGTTTGAATTTGCTTTTCATGCATCTACATCTACAACCGGTAAGAAAGATTGGAAAGATTTATATGCAAAGGAATGAGAAGATATGAAGAGAGAAGATGATGAATTTGAGCAACTTGAATCACTATTTCCCAGAAGAGTACCTAAAGGACCGGTAAGAAGTAAGTATGAAGGAAAAGCACCTTTTAAATGTTTTGCATGTAATATGATTGGTCATTTTACATCTAGATGTCCTGAAAGGAATTCAAGATTTGAAGAAATAGTTAGAAGAGAATTTAAGCCTAACCCTGGATATCAAAACAAGTACAAATACAAGAGAACAAGAGACAAATCATGCTACATAGCGGATGAGGAAGCCATTACTGATTCTGATAATGAAGTAGCAGAAGACTCTGCTAGTGGTTCTAGAAATGGGAAGTAATTGGTGTTCTTGGCTATCAAAGAAGATGATCTGGCACTGGAAGTGAATGTACTTGAAGAGAAGGCACTTGTCACTAAAATTGAAGACAAGGATGAATGGATAATTGACAGTGGTTGTTCACATCATATGAATGGAGATAAAGGGAAGTTTATATCTTTGCAAGAATTTGATGGCAGTCTAGTTAGATTTGGAGATGATAAAGAATGTATGATCAAAGGAAAAGGAACTATATTATTGAATGGTAAGAACAATACTGAAAATGTTTATTATGTTGAAGGTTTGAGGCATAATCTTTTGAGTGTAGGAAAATTGGTAAATAAGTGATTTCAATTACAGTTCAAGGATGGAAAATGCAAAATCATTACCAAATCTAGTTTAGAGATTGCAACCGGTACAAAGACAAAAGGTAACATATTTCATTTGAACTCCGGTGAGAACACATGTTTGATTACACAGATTGATGAGAGTTGGCTATGGCATAAAAGGTTGTGTCATGTGAATTTTGATTGCATTGTGAAGATCAATTCAACTAAGGCATTTAGGGATATACCTAAGATTATGAAGCCCTATAATTCGGTATGTAAAGAATGTCAAATGGATAAACAAGTCAAAACCTCTTTTAGGAGTATACAAGATAAATCAATGATGTTCTTGATCTTATTCATACTGATTTATGTGGCCCTGCTAGAGTTAAAAGTTTTCAAGGTGATAGATATTTCATGCTAATCATTGATGATTAGTTTAGAATGATGTGGGTTACTTTCCCAAAAGAGAAATCTGAAGCATTTGAAAAGTTTAAAATCTTTAAAGCTAAAGTGGAAATTGAGATAGGATTGAAGATTAAATGTTTGAGGTCAAATCATGGTGGATAATTCACATCTAGTCAGTTTAATAACTTTTGTGAGAAGCATGGTATAAGAAGAAAATTTTCTGCTCTTAGACACCTCAACAGAATGGAGTTGTAGAAAGGAAGAACAAAACTTTCTTGGATGCTGCTAGAACAATGGTGATGGAAGCTAGTATACCTCATATCTACTAGAGAGAAGCAAAGAGCACAATGGCTTATACATTCAACAGAGTACATATCAAAAGAGAAACCAGTAAGACACCTTATGAATTATGGTTTGGTAATACACCTACAATTAAGTATTTTAGAATTTTTGGTAGTAAATGTTATATCAAGAGAGATGATATCATTGGGAAATTTGATCCTAGATGTAATGAAGGCATATTTCTTGGTTTTTATAATGAAATAAAAGCATATAGATGTTATAAACGAGATTGTAGAGAATTGTGGAGAATGCTAATGTCAAAGTAGATGAGTTGAAAAGAAGTCAAATCAGAGTTTATGAGAAGGAACCGGTAGTGAAAATGATTATATCTGAACTAGTAGCACCTTTACCAGAATAGAGTGTTGAAACAGTTACTCCAGTAGTATCAGAGAATTATATAGTAATTGAAGAACAGGGAAGAGGAATAGAAAGTTAGAAGACTTGTAGGTATGTGAGATTTTAAATCATTCAGAAGATCAAATCATTGGGGATAAGAGCAATGGAGTGATGACAAGAAGAAGACTGGCAACTAATGAGGTATGTTTAATTTCACAAGTTGAACCGGTATCAGTAATTGAGGCATGTGAAGCTGAATATTGGTTGAAAGCTATGGAAGAAGAATTACATCATATTGAGAAAAATAATGCATGGACCTTGGTTCCGCGACCTATAAATAAATATTTTATTGGAACTAAATGGGTTTTTAGGAATAAATTGAATGAGCATGGTCAAGTTATAACGAATAAGGCTAGATTGGTTTGTAAAGGATATTCTTAGAAGGAAGGAATTGATTATGGAGATACTTTTGCACCTGTACCTAGAATTGAAGCTGTAAGATTTGTTCTTGCCTATGTTGCTTATAAAAACTACAAGGTTTATCAGATGGATGTTAAATGTTCATTTTTGAATGGGGATCTTGATGAGGAAGTTTATATTGAGCAAATAGATGGATTTTCTCTACCAGATGATACAAATATGGTTTGCAGGTTAAGGAAAGATTTATATGGATTGAAACAAGCACCTAGAGCCTATTATGCAAGGTTGGATAAATATCTTTTGAAGCTTGGTTTTACTAAGGGCAGTGCTAACAATAATTTATATTATAAGTTCATTGATGATGATATACTGATTATTAAAGTATTTGTTGATGATATTGTTTTTGGAGGTGAAGATAAGTTATGCATATAATTTTCTAAGAATATGGAGAAATAATTTGAGACATGTCTGTGATTGGTGAGATGAAATTTTTCTTAGGTTTGGAGATTACTCAAACTGGCAAAGGTATTTTCATCTTTCAAACTAAATATTCTAGGGAATTATTGAAGAAATTTGGTATGGGAGATTATAAACCAGTAAGTACTCCTATGGTTACAAGTGAGAAATTGACAAGAAAAGATCTTTCTACATCGGTAAATGCTACAAGATACAAATCTATGATTGGAGGTCTTCTTTATTTGACTCAGACTAGGCCTGACATTATGAATGTTGTTTGTATTGTTTCAATATTTCAGAGCGATCCTAGAGAAAATAATGAGATTGTGCTGAAAATAATTTTTAGATACTTGCAAGGTACATCAAAATATGGTTTGTGGTACCCTAAGGATGATAACTTCACTTTATGTGCATATAAAAATGCTGATTGGGATGGAGATATTGATGACTGGAATAGTACTTCCAGTGGAGCTTTCTTTCTTGGAAAGAAGTTCGTTTCATGGATCAATAAGAAACAGTCATGTACTTCTTATCCACTGCTGAAGCTGAGTATGTTGTTGCTGCTACTAAGTGTACACAAGTTTTATGGATGAAACAAATGTTCAAGGATATAAAGGTGGATTGTTATGTGTTGATAGTTATTCACTGTGATAACTCTGCTACTATTGATATATCAAAGAATCTGGTATTTCATTCTAAAACAAAGCACATATCTATCAAGTATAACTTTTTGAAGGAAAACCTATAAGCAAATGAAGTTAGACTGGTTTATGTGAACACTATAGAGCAGATTGTAGATATTTTCACTAAATGTTTGCCCAAGGAATCATTTGAGTACCTGAGAGACAGATTGTGAGTTTCTACCCCTATGGTAGAGACTTGATTGACGTGGTTTGTCATCCATTTGACATGCATTATTAGAGATACTATTCATTCTGACACTGATGTGGGGATGCTACTACTCAAGGGGAGTAGTTAGCTTTTTGATTTAGTGGTTTATGTTTTTTCTTTGATATTTTTGACAGATTTCTGGCATTGATGTCAAAGGGGGAATGATATTGATGTGAAAAAGAAAAAGAAAGTGAAAAAGAAAAGAAAAGGGTGGAGATATTGATAGGGAGAAATTCAGAGCTTTACGGAGATATTATTCATAGGGGGAGTTTGGTCTTTATTTTTAGAGCTTCATGTGGGAGATTGTTGGCTATTTTCCATTGGGGGAGACTTGTTTGGCATTTCTTGGTACATAGATATTTTTCCCATCTAGTGCTGCCATCTATTAGATAGTTCAATAACTGAATACAAATGAGAGAGGGGGGGTGAATTAATTGTCTCAGATTATCAGAACTATTATCAATTTAGAACTTTAATACCAAAACCCAAAACATTAATACCGAAATAGCAGTTAAACCAATTAAGCATAAACAATAATCACATAATAAATACAATCCACATGACACCAAGATTTGTATGTGGAAAACCTGGTAAAGGGGAAAAACACGGTAGGAAGCCTACCCACAGTCAGATAATACTTCTATAGTAAGTATGTCAATTATAATTGTGGGGCCTACATTTGTAGGAAAGACAACAACCTAGAGTGCACTACTCATCACAAAAGAAACCTCACTGACTGCATAGAAATCCAAACTGCAATCCGGATAAGTTTTGAGCTACAAAATATAACATCTCCTATGCCTGAGTATAGTTTTGGTTAAGCTCAATACTAGAGGACTGAATCCTCTTACATAAACCCAATTCGATCTCCAATGATTGACCAAATCCTCTGCGAGAATGATATTACATTATTCGCACATTACATTCCTTGACCATGACCCTTTTCCTAACCATGATGATCTACAATGAGATCTTATATCTATATATAGAAACCATTGACCATAAACAATTAGGTTGACCACCAAATAATAAACCAATTACATAATTACAAACCATGTCGGCCTTCGAACAAACAAATAATATCCAACACGTAAGATATCTCAAAAATACATCGAGAGGTCCAATGCACACGTTACATTAGAGTCGGTCCATAACCTATTGGCATTCTACACTCTAATGAGAATAGTTGATGTTGTCATTGATGGAAACTAACTAGCAACCAACTAGCAATAGGTTTCTACACATGCACCGGCATCACAGATATCATACATTGGCAGACACTTCCACTGGCATCCAAATTACACCGGAAATGAAGTATACCGACACTCAGGCCGAAATGGGATAAAGTTTTGTTTATGTGAATTGTTTTGTAAATGTAATTAACTATTTGTAAGTTGACTTGGTATATTGTATAGACTCATATATGTATGAGTTCTCATAGTTCATTTTGTAGAAAATAGTAATTAAAGAATGTAATGAATAGGAAATTATTGTATGAGGTGATATAGTGGACAACGAAGGTTTTGGTTAAGGTATCCAACTGAGATTAAACTAGTACTTAACCAGGCATTTGAGATGCTATTTTGAGTAGTACATTGTATTGAATTTAATTATCCATATTGTAGTTAGTGAGACTCTTTTGAGCAGTGCACTCCAGGCAGTTGGCCTTCTTGCATGTGCAGGTCCTTATTGTAAGTAGTATTTGTTCATTGGCCAATGAGTAAATATTGTGGGTTAGAAATCCCACTGAGTTTTTTCCCACATCGGTTTTCCTCATTAAAATATCTTGTGTTATGGTGTGTTTCTATGTTGTCTCTGTTATTTGTATTTACTGCATTAATTCTTGTTTAGTCGTACACTATTTTGGGTCGCAAAGTTATAAATAAGTTTAAATATATAATAAACTAGTAGACACTAATTAACCCCCCCTCTCAGTGTCTTTGGGACTGTCGTTGAATCTAACAATTGGTATCAAAGCTTCGTCCTCCATTTGGAAAATCCTAACAACTTGAGGAAGATTCTGAAACCAGTACAAATGGAGAACTTAAGAAAACAATTGGAAGGACCTCTTGAATATTTTGATGCAAAAAAATTCAAGAACATCAAACTTGAAGATGATCTGAGGACTGCTAAGGAATTGATTAAAGGACTTCAGGAGAACCTGGTTATAGCACAAAATAAGAGGAAAGAACTTCATGAGAAAATGTAGAAACGTAGTGATGAAAAGGAAACTCTTAGTGATATTGCAAACAAGTTGAGGCAAGAGAACACTAACATGAGAAATGAAATGCAAGACTTAACCAAGAGGCTATATAAGGATCTTGAAGACAGAAAGAAGAATGAAGAAGACTTGACTAGGAGACTTAATGATGGAGGTATTGAAAATATAAGACTCTATCATGAAATTGATATGCTAAAGACAAATCTGATTCACATGCAACATGATAAAGATGAGCTTGTGAGACAAGTTGGAATTCTTGAAAATGAGTTGATCACTACAAATGAACACAAAGACAAATTCAAGAAAAGTTCAGAAAAACTTGATGACATGCTGAAAAGACAAAAACCTGATGGAGATACAAATGGACTTGGATTTGAACATGGAGAAAGTTTCAGGACCGCAAACAATCAAGATCATAGTAAACCAATAAGACAACCTAATGCTTATAAATTCAAAGGAAAATTTTTCAATTGCAATAAATTTGGTCATAGAGAAAATTAGTGCAAATTTAGAAATAATTAGAATACAAACTTACCCACGGATCAATGTTCCAAATGCAATAAAGTTGGTCACAATTCAGAAAATTACAGAATGACTGTGAAATGTTATGTTTATGGTAGATTTGGGCATTTATCTAATCAATGCAAAACACAAACTGGTCAAGGATATGGAAAATCTATTCAGAGGAATAATGTAACTTGTTATGCATGTAACAAGATTAGGCTTATTGCAAAATTTTGTAGAAGCGGGACTATACCAGCGAACAATAAAGGATCTAGTGTGAAGGCAAAAGAAAAGGTAAATGAAATAAAGCAAGAATTTTTGAAACAATGGATTAAGAAGGGAGATTAGAAAGTTGATGAATCTATCTCTACACCAGTAGAATAGAGTAACCCTCCACCTATTGGAGATTCTTCATCTAACTAAGCAATAATCCTTAGGGGGTATTTCGGCAAATTGAAAATCATGCATTTTACCCTCGGTTGATGGGAAGAAGACACATTTCTTCTTTACCGGCAGATATGTTAAGTTTTCACTTAACCAATGAGCATTTAATGCACTTTTAAAGAACCTTTTTGGCTATAAAAAATCGAAAAACCTTCATTTCGACTCACCAAGCATTCAAGCATTCAGAGAGCACAAAATTGAGAAAGGGCATTCTAAGGCAAAGCAACGGAGTTATTTTCAAGAATTCAAAGAATTTCAAGTTAAGAGGTATTTATCAAAATGGTAACTTCATCTTCTGTTCCTAAGTTTATTGCAAACCATACCATTGTTGAAAACATCAAACGCCATAGACCCATGTTTAAGATTATTCCTAAGATTGCAAAGCAGGATGATTCTGTTGGAGCTTTTTCAAAAATTCCGAAGGGTGTCGCATTTGTTGAAGACCCTAGAATCTACATCCATTGCAACATAGAAGACCTAGAAACTGAGGATTTGAAGAAAATGTTCAATGAGGTTATTACTGATGAACAAGGTGTGATTAAACCTGAACATAAGATTATGGAAGACAGGATTTGTAGAAATACTGAACATTCCTGAATTTCCAAAGGAAGTTGTATGACTTGTATTGAGCAGAGTCTATGGAGAGTTCATGTGGTTAGAATTTGTTTGCAAGATAACCAAGGAAGAAATTAAGGCAGTTACTAGTCTACCAACTGGTAGTAGACCTAATAAAACCAAGAAAATACCTAACAAGAGTGTGACAAGCTTAGCCAGAGCCACATCTGATAGCAGGTCACTTAGAGTCAATAATGTTAAGGATATAAATGTGAGATATGTAAGTATGATACTTGGATATAAAACAACACATGCTAATAGACTGAATTCAGTTTCTAGCCTTTGTATTCATAGTGCATATGAGATGGTGAACAATAATGATAAGATTGATGTTTGTGAATGGCTTAAAGATGAACTGATTGATAATTTGAAGAAGATTAAGGGAGATAAGAAAGGTACTTTCTATTTTGGGAACCTACTATTATGCTTAATGCTATACTTTACCAGAGAGATACTTGACATAGGTCACAAAGGTTTTGGTTATGACATCCCAGTAGGCAAACAAATGCAGGAAGCTCTCACTAGTATGGGCACTGACTGTGATAAGAACATTGCAAATTACTTTAAATCATTTCAAACCAAAATGAAGGCAAGAGAGAGGTTACCGTGGAGCATAGTTAATAAATATGACAAGCAAATCTTCTTTGTAATTAAACGAGATGAGACTTGGATGGAAGCAATAAACCCTAGAACTATTTGGGTTGCTGAAATAGGTTATGAAGTTGACTTACACATTCTTGAAACATATGTTAAAACACTAATTGAATCACCAAGGAAGCCATCTAAAAAAATATTTGGTAATGCTGAAACTATTGAAAGTAATGTATCTATGGAGAAAGAAAGGAAGAAAAGAGACAAGTTTATAAGAGATGCCTCTAAGAAGGCTAATGAAATTAAGGAAAATTTCATGAATATCAGTGGTATATCAACTAGTGAGCTTAAAGGACTGCAACTGGAAGCACATGATTTATCGGTTGTGACATCTTCTGATACTGATAGTAACAAGGCTACTATGTTTAAGTGAGTGGCAAGGAAAAGGAAAACCCCACTGGTACCTTCTCCTCTTCCTAAGAAAACCATAACACAAAGAAAGAAACAACTGGAAGTTAGGGAACCGCAAAAGCTAAGCTTACACCAAAGAAGAAACAGACATTGGTTACCCCTACACTAGATGATATATTGAATGAAATAACACAAGAAGGTAATCTGGTAAATGTAAATAAATGGTATCATTCTTTTAAAGATTCTAATAAAGAAACTATTAAAGAAAGAATTATTCTACATTTTGATATTTACAAGAAAGTTTTGATTGACATTGTGGATGTTTTACCTAATGATCTCTATCTGAGACTTGAGGCTAAACGACTATCAGTAATGGAACTTGAAAAGAAATTGAAAGTTGAAGCACTTTTGGCTATACATTCGATAAACTCTAAGGAAGAGATAGATGAGCTTATATCTAAAGCTAACCAGTTGACATTTTTCAGTGGACACCGACAAGTAAGCCTAATGGCTGCGAGAGTTAAGGAGATTGCAGATGAGACTGCTGAAAACTTGGATATATTTTTTGTTGAGAAGGAAAAGAAAGAGGAAAAAAATAGACCGAAAATGGTCAAGACATTCAAGGTATATTAGAAAGATAAGGGAAAAGGTAAAGTTGGTGGTGTTCCTACTATAAAGATTACAGATAATCTTCTACCACCACCTCAGGATACCCCTCTGGTACACACAGCTAATCTATTGGATATGGCTACTGAAGGTATAAATCATGATGATACTAACCCAGAGTCTAAAATACATTTCACAATCAATGTAGATACAGAAGATATAAACATTGTTGTAGATAAGGAACAAGCAGCTGATAGTGAAAATATAAAGATCTCTAAGAAACTGACAGACACTGTAGACTCTCAAAATACTGAGATACCGGCTCAAGAAGAGCAACCAGAGACTAAAAACGAATAGAGGATAAGGGTACCAACACAGAGCAACCAGAATTAGAGAAACTGATAGTTGAAGAAGTACTTGTACAGACTAAGAAACCATCAAAGGTGGAGGTACATACACAAATAGATCCATCGAAAGAAAATGTAAGTAAAGAGCAACAATTTTTTTGGCAATAAGGAACAAATAATAAAGGTTGTTGCATAATCTAACACATCAGCAAGAGAATTCAGACCGACTGACATTACAGATGTTCTTTTGGATTTTATCAAGAGGATAACAGATTGCAATGCCTTAGCATTTAAGGCTATTGATAACATATTACCTATCTTGAAAATGACTACACCTACCTATAAGATAGATCACGTTAATGATTCTTTAGGTAAATTGGACACATTGTCCGAATTTATTGCTAAAAATGTTCTAACTTTGGAAAAGGTGAATGAGGATACCATTAAGGAGAGAGTTGACAAAGAAAAATACATTCTTTGAGAACACTATAAAGAATTGTACCGATCACTTGGACACACTTTTACCGGTACTTAATTCTATAATTTTAGAGTATAAGGAGCTATATAGAGAAGCATGTAAACCTCATTGTTTGACAGAGGATATAGATGAGGAAATCAAGAAGACACAGAAAGAAATCGATGATATTGCAGATAATTTGATAGGCTCTTCAGGACTTATCTCTGTTTCTGAGCAAGAAATGGCAGTTTTTGAAGAGAAGTTAGAGAGAATTGAGAAAGAAAAGGAAAGAATAAGGTCTAATGCCCCAGAACTCAAAAGTAAACTTGGTCCAAAATTGGACAATCTCATTACTCAATGGGTTGAATTATCTAAGGCAATAGTTGAAGGAGAGCGATCACCGGAGCAACAAATGCCTTATCTAACTAACACGATCCAACAGACTCAGACCATTCTCTCTGGTAGCACCAAATTCATGCAGAGCCTAAATCTAGTTTTGGTAGACATTTTTTAGATTGTAACCAATTGGTTACAGGCAATGAGGTGCCATTTTTGTATTCTTTGATTCTTTTTTACATCCTTTGTCATTGATGTCAAAGGGGGAGTAGTAGTATAGAGAAAAATAAGGAGTAGTATGGAAAAAATAAATGCATAGTGGAGATCACTTGTTTAGGGGGAGCACACTTCTTTTTGGATTTCATTTTTGGATAGCAGTTTTGGATTTTTCTCATTAGTGTTTGTAGTTTTTGTGGGAAGCATAGCATAATCAACAAATACTTTAATAATTAGTATATCATCATCAATGATCTTATAATATAAATCATTTTCAGCACTTCCCTTATTAAAACTAAGCATCAAAAGATATTTATCCAACCTTGCATACCAACCTCTAGGTGCTTGTTTCAATCCATATAAAGGTTTCCTTAACTTGCAAAGCATATTTGTATCATTTGATAGTAAAAAACCATAGGGTTTCTCAATATAAACTTCCTCATCAAGATCCCCATTCAAAAATGTGCATTTAACATCCACCTGATAAACCTTATAACTTTTAGAAGCAGTATAGGGAAGAAATAATCTTACAGCTTCAATCCTAGCTACAAGTGCAAAAGTCTCTCCATAATCAATTCCTTCCTTCTAATAATATCCTTTACCAACCAATCTAGCCTTATTCCTTATAACTTGAGAATCCTCACTCAATTATTCCTAAAATTCATTTAGTTCCAATAAAAATTTTATTTTTAGGCTAGGGAACCAAGGTCCATGTGTTATTTTTCTCAATCTGATCTAATTCTTCTTCCATAGCTTTCAACCAATATTCATCTTTACATGTCTCAATTACTTATACTAGTTCAACTTGTGAAATTAAGCATACCACATTATTTGTTAGTCTTCTTCTTGTCATCACTCCATTTCTCTTATCCCTAATGATCTGATCTTCCGAATGATTCAATCTCACATACCTAGGAGTCTTATGACTTTCTGATCCTCTTCCCTATTCTTCAGTTACTATAGAATTCTTTGTTATTGCCAGAGTAACTGGTTCAACACTTTGTTCCGGTAAAGGTTCGACCGATTCAGATATAAAAATTTCCACTGCTGGTTCTTTCTCATAAACTTTGATTTGACTTTTGTTCAGCTCATCTACTTTGACATTAGCACTCTTCACAATTCTCTACAATCTCTTGTTTAACATCTATATGCTTTTCTTTCATTAGAATAACCAAGAAACATGCCTTCATCACATCTAGGATCAAATTTGCCAATGATATCATCTCTCCTGATATAACATTTACTACCAAAAATTCTGAAATACTTAACTGTAGCTGTATTGCCAAACCATAATTCATAAGGTGTCTTACTAGTTTCTCCTTTGATATGTACTCTGTTGAATGTATAATCCATTGTGCTCACTACTTCTCTCCAGTAGATATGAGGTAGACTAGCTTCCATCATCATTTTTCTAGCAACATCCAAGATAGTTCTATTCTTCCTTCCCACAACTCCATTCCGCCTAGGTGTTTGGGGAGCACAAAATTGTCTTCTTATACCATGCTTCTCACAAAAGTTATTTAACTCACCGGATGTGAATTCTCCACCATGATCTGACCTCAAACATTTAATCTTCAATCATGTCTCAGTTTCCACTTTAGCCTTAAAGATTTTAAAATTTTCAAATGCTTCAGATTTCTCTTTCAGAAAAGTAACCCACATCATTATAGAATAATCATCAATGATTAGCATGAAATATCTATCACCTTGAAAACTTTTAACTCTAGCAGGGCCACATAAATCAGTATGAATAAGATCAAGAATATCATTAGATTTATCTCGTATACTCCTAAACGAGGTTCTGACCTGTTAACCCATTTGACATTTTTTACATACCGGATTATAGGGCTTCATAATCTTAGGTATATCCCTAACTACCTTAGTTGAACTGATCTTCACAATGCAATCAAAAATCACATGACACAGCATTTTATGCCATAGCCAACTCTCATCAATTTGTGTAATCAAACATGTCTTCTCACCGGAATTCAAATGAAATATATTACCTTTTGTCTATGTACGAGTTGCAATCTCCAATCTAGTTCTATTAATGATTTTGCATTTTACATCCTTGAGCTATAATTTAAATCCCTTATCTACCAATTGTCCTACACTCAAAAGATTATGCCTTAAACCTTCAACATAATAAACATTGTCAGTATTGTTCTTACCATCCAATGATATATTTCCTTTTCCTTTGAACATACATGCTTTGTCATCTCCAAATCTAACTATACTGCCATCAAATTCTTGCAAAGATAGAAACTTCCCTTTATCTCTAGTCATATGATGTGAACAACCGTTGTCAATTACCCATTCATCCTTGTCTTCAATTTTAGCAGCAAGCGCCTTCTCTTCAGGTACATTCAATACCAGTGTCGGATCATCTTCCCTGATAGCCAGTAACACCCATTCCTTCTCATTGCCAGAACCACTAGTAGAGTTGTATGTTAGTTCATCATTAGAATAAATAATGCCTTCCTCATCCACTATGTAGCATGATTTTTCTCTATTTTTCTTATACTTATACTTGTTTTGATATCCAAGGTTAGACTTAAATGATCTTCTAACTCTTTCTTCAAATGTTGAATTCCTTTCAGGACATCTAAATGTAATTTGACCAATCTTATTACATGCAAAACATTTAAAAGGTGCTTTTCCTTCATACTTAATTCCTACCGGTCCTTTAGGTACTCTGTTAGAACCCGGAGGCAACTGGCAAGAGGGGTGAATCACTTGTCAATTAATTTCAACCCAAATATAACTTAATCAAACTTGATACTTAATACCGGTAGACCAAACTTAGTGCCGATAGACAAACTAGCAGTTATTATTAATTCCGGTGAAACTCAATGCATATAATAGAAAGAGAAACAACATCCACAAAACATAACACAAAGATTTGTACGTGGAAACCCTATAAAGGAAAAAACCACAGTGGAAAATCTTACCCACAATTAGATGATACTACTACAGATAGTATGTGTATACAAATGGGTCTGCACATGTAGAAAAGCCAACTGCCTAGAGCTCACTACTCAATAATGAAATAGGAGTCACATTGACTACAATTGGATGATTAAATCCAATAATAATGTATTGGTCAAAGTAGCATCTCCAATCCTGGATCCAGTATCAGTTAAGCTCTTGTAAAGCAGAAAATTGCGATCGAACCCTAGTTGCTCTCCCCTCTTCCAACTCCAAGGAGAGAGAAGGGAGGTCACTCTAGGGTTGATGGTTTTCACTTAGGGGAGAGACTTTACATTCAAAAGAGGGGTTGAAACCCACAAGATCCAATCCCACGCAATGCAAGATTGGATGCTAAATGAGTTTCAAGGGTTATGACAGCAAGGCTACCCTCTTTTGTAAAGAATGTGCATAGAAGAATTAAGCTAGGAATGCATAGAAAATGACAAAGATTCGCTTATAAACTGAGATAGGGATACAGTATGAAGTTGTGGACCTGGAATTAGCAGTAAAATGTTGATACGGCACTGTCCTGCAAATTTGAGCAAAAGTTGTCGGGATGATGGCGCCCGAGTGCCACAGTCCTCCTAAAAATCCGCGAAACGAAGGGGGATCTGTTTGTCTCTGCACAAGGATTCCAGATCTTCAATTTCAGCCGTGTACCTGCAACCTACACACAGAAAAGCGAAGACGATTGGGGGGTTAGGGATTAGGGGTTTGCCTTTAGGTCAAACCCCAGTTTTGGAATTAACCTAGAAATGAGCAATGCTGTAAATGTAAATGTCTGTAATGTAAAACAAGTACTAATACCTTGTTGTAAGGATGTTTTTATCCTTATGTGCGAAGGTATAGATGTTGTATGTTGTATGTTGTAGCATGTAGTGTGTGATCTCCTCTTCAATGGTTGAATCCTTGACTTGAATGCAACTCTTAGCCTTGAATGGAGACTTGAAATGATCAATTGCTTGAAGGAATGCTTGAATGCTTGAATGCTTGAGTATAGTTTCCACGCTTTTGCACATATGACCTTCTTACCCCAAATGGGAGAGGACAATGTAGTTTATATACTTGTCATTTAGGGCTGATAGACTGATTTTTCCGACCTTAGGTCGACCAGGAAAGATAATTTTCCAATTTGCAAACATAAAGACCCGAAGTCCAAAAGAGACCGGGCCCAAAATAGGACCCAGGGACCAGGGTGCTGGGCGCCATGGTCCTGGGGGACCAGGGGGCTGGGCACCCTAGTCCTGAAGGACCAGGGCACTGGGCGCTCTGGTCCCACCTCTCGGGACAGTAGGGTGCAAAGGAGGTTCAGGCCAGGGTGCAAGAAAATGCAGTTTTCAGTGTCATAATCAGGTTTCGGGGTCTCCATTCAGGTTGCGTGTTGCGTCGCCATCGTGAAGACCCAAATGCGGTCAAAATTGCAAGTGTCACAATTTTAGGACGCTACATTTAGCCCCCACTTTAGTGGGAGTATGTATGCTCATACTTCCAGTAAAGTACAAGGAAACAATATTGAAAGACTTTCACCACGTCAAGGAGGCAAGATACACCAAGCCCCCAGTGGACTAAGTATCTTACGACTTCGATTGACAAAGTAAAAGGGAAGATCATGAGGGAGAACCATGACTGTTAGTAGTAAGGTTCCCTCACTATGAGTCATGCAAGAAAGGTATCAAAAATTTTCAAGGCAAAGCTAAATTTGTCAAGAAATTTTCAAGTATCTTGAAAAGATATGAATGGGATGTATGCCCCCCTACGTTAAAGCAATCACACACGCCTCACCGGGGGTGATTTCTTTAAGGTAGTGATACATATAAGAAAATGAGAAGGGAAAGGAGCACGTTATCACAAGGATTTAGCGCCCAAGTGTGAGATAAGCCCAATGATAATAGACACAAAACACAAAGCACGAGGTGACTTCGCTTTCCTCGGGGTCAGTATGCTGTATGATAATTCATGTATATATATCATATGTATGTATGCATAATTGTTCTTCATTCCCCAATCAAGGAAGGTCACCTAGAAGAAGGGAACACATGTGTCTTTTGAGTCAACATGATAGAGACCAAAAGAGATCTCAATGCTTTGCATCGTCCTCAAGTAGACAACACCAAGGACAACAAATAGAAGAATGAGAATAACATATAGAAGAAGTAACAAAAGAGAGGAGGAGAGAATTTGCTATGCTAATGTAACTAGTCTAGCACGTCATCTACCCCCCGATCTTGCTGATCAATGTTTCGGGAAGGCAGGGAACACGCTAGAGGAGGAACATCCAACACAGCAGATGGAGCTATCACAAGATCCAAACAAGGGCTATGTTCATGTTCCAAGCCACGTTGTTCTTGTCTAGGAGCTAGGATAAGTGCTTTAGAAAATTCATTAGATAAATGGTTATCAATATCAACAAGTTCATATTCACTATCAAAATGAACAGGAGAAGTAGCATTTTCATCATGAATAACATTTTCATCTATATCATCATCAAGATTTATAAAAATAGGGTCTTTAATTCGCACAGGATCAAGACCATCATGCACCTTATGTTTAGGAGATTTTGGAGAAAATGGAATAATGCTTGTTGAAGGTGTTTTTGGAGATTGCAAAGTTTGAGAAGCAGCTGCTTGAGCTCTAAGACGACGCTTTCATCGGCGTTCACGTGCAGAACAATTTCGTCTAGTATTAGTAGGAAGTGAAGAAGATTGAGGAGGAGGAATGTTCTCATCCTTATCACTTGGGTGTTTAGGTTGTGGTCTCTTAGGCTGGATAATAGGAGAAGAAGAAGGTCTCTTCTCTCTATAAAAAGGAGGAGGCACTGCTCCATATAAGGGAGGAATATTTGGTTTAGGAAGGAGACCAGGTCCATCATGATGAGGAGGTATAGGTCTACTTTTAGAAAGTTTATTAATCATAGGCATAGTCACATCCATAGGGATGGGTTGGGAATCTTCTTGAGGAAAGACATTAGTTTTATCTTTCAAAGGAAGAACTTCCTTCTCAAGAATGATAGGAATGTCAAGTTTGGGTGTTCTAGGTTCACTTAGAGATAGGATCATATCTGTTTTCCACTTTTGATAATATTTGAAAAGATGATCACTTCGCGGAGGAAGAGATTGGAATTGTTTAGGCCAAAAGTAATCAAGAGGAACGCTAGAAGTTCTTTCAACTGGTTTAAAGAGACTATGATTGACAGTAACAACTTCACCATTATGGGGAAATTTCAAACACTTGTGAATAGGAGAAGCAATAGCTTTCATGGAAGATAGCCAAGGATAGCCAAGCTTCACACGAAATTGTTCGGAAGATGGAATAGTAGCAAAGTTCACATCAATGGATTTGTTATGGACCTCAATAGGCAATGTAATAGAACCAATTGCAGGAGAAGAAAATGCATCAAATAGTTTCACAATCACATCTATTTTGTCATATATCACTTGATTCAATTGCAAAGTAAAAAGAAATTCTTCAGTAATAACATTAACCATGCACGAAGGATCAACAAGCACTCCACGGCAAGGTGTATTCTTGATTTTTGCAACTATGTATAAAGGACCATCAGGTGTCCTAATGGTTTCACTGGAATCAAATGTGATGGAAGGTTCTTTAGGGTTTTCTTGCTGCTCTACAAAGTTAATCACATTTGGAGTCATAGACACAAGACCATCAGATCAAAGAGAGGAATCATTAGTCTCAATCGCATTAGAGGTATGAGAAGGTAATGGATCAGTGAAAATCTGAAGATTTTGATTAGGCGGAACTACAGATGTGTTGCCTTTATCATTCACTCCAGAAACAGAAATAGTATTATTATCAATCAAATCTTGAATTTTCCCCTTTAAAGCAAAACATTTTTCAGTATCATGCCCAGGCTGACGATGAAATTGACAAAAAGCTTTGTTATCAAAATAAGGTGAAGTAATCTTTGCAGGATCAATTTGTCTTATAGGAGGAAGAGTAAGCACATTTTGTTCCAATAACTTATTCATAATACTATGCAATGATTCATTCAAAGGAGTATACTTTCTTTCTTTCTTGAAAAATTTAGAAATAGGAGGCACACCTGATGTTGCATTCACATTGTTGTTGATGATGTTTTCATTGAATTTGATGGAATCTTTGTTCGGTTTAAACTTCCCAAATGGTTGTTGACTGCTATCACCCTTATCACTCGGAGCCATAGGATGTGATTGTTCGATTTGACTCACAGTCAGTTGATAATTGTGAAGAGTTGCACACAACTGTTGGAAAGAAGTAAACTCAGAAAACAGAAGTTTGTCTCGAATATCTTTTTGTAAATTAGAAATAAAAATTCTTTGAATATCACTGTCAGGCACTGGAAAAGAAATTTGAGCATACAAATGCTTATATCTACCAATGAAATCAGTCACTTTTTCTTTAACACCTTGTTTACAATGCATTAAATCAATCAAAGTAACTTTAGGACTTATATTGTTTTGAAATTGTTGAATGAAAGCATTTGCAAGTTGTTCGAAAGAAGTAATAGAATAAGAAGGCAACGAGCAATACCATTGTAGGGCTTTGTCTCTTAATGTTCTAGTGAACAGTTTTGCAAGCAACCTTTGGTCATAAGCAAAATCAGTACATATTGTTTGAAAGGTCTTAACATGTGTTAGAGGATCACCTTTACCATTATAAAGCTCCAAATGCAGAATTTCAACATGTTTAGGGGGAATAGCTTGAACAATGTCAAGAGAAAGTGGGCTCACAACATCAAATGTGGGCACACTAAACTTAGATTGATTCATAGAGGCAATTTGTTGCTGTAAAGAAGAGACAGTTTGTGCAAGATTGTTAATGGTCGCTTCAGTCGAAGAATTCTTATTAGATGTGTTAGATTGAGATGGAGGTGTTATGTTATTGAAAGAAGGTAAAGAGTAAGGTGGTGGGACTCTATGATAATTAGTCATAGGAGATGATTGGACAGGAGGAACACTACAAGGAGGAATGGAAAACTAATTGCCCCCTTGTGTCATGTTCATTTGTGGAGATATAATAGGGACACTCATTGAAGGAGTGAATGAAGAAATCGGATTGAATGAAGGAAGAGGGTTAATTGAAGAGGAAGGATTGCCCCCCTGACTAGTGATCACAGGGGGAATGTCTTGTGTAGAAGTAGCCATTATGTTTGATGTAAAGGTAGGTATGCTAGCAATAGAAGTCATCAAAGGAATAGAATGATTGACTTGAGTAGGAGGTTGTGTATAACCCAAATTTTCAGCACAACTCTTCATAGGCATCACATTCGAATCCACAATGTGTGCAATACCACGCAAAATATCAATTCCATTCTTATCACTTTGAAGCATACATTTTAGACCCTCAATTAAAGGAAGAGCTTGACTATCGGGGTATTCTTGAGACATCCATTGTTGAAAATCGTCAAATTGGTTATCCAATTTTGAAAGTTGTTCTTCAGAAACCTCATGGAGAGCTTCTTCATCATTAGGAGGATTAGAGGAATTACCCATGTCCTCGTTAAAAGGGCTATTCAAATTAGGTTCCATCTCCTCAGTAATTAAACCTCGGAAAGACTTAATTCTACGGCTTCATCTAACGGGAATAGTGTAAGTAGGGCTTATTGTTGTAAAACTCATGCACTAGAGAGGGAGAGAAAATTTTGATTTTAGAGGTAGCAATTTTCAGTAAAATCAGCCAATCATCTGGATTTAAGCTGTTAAATGCAATCACGACAATCTCCCGAAATTTTGGAAAAAATGTCCGGGACCGTGGCGCTCGGAGTGCAACACGGTCCTTGCAACTTTTTTCGAAATTTGCAGGGATGAAAGGTATGATGATTTTAAAGCTAATCTGAAAAAATTGAGTGATTTTATGATCTGTAGATAGGCCAAATTAAAGTTGCAATCTCAAAATTGAACCCTACCAAGATTGTCGAAAAATGCAAAATTTGAATTTTGAAAAAGAGAGGGAAACTGAAATTTTGAATTTTATGATTTTAGAGGGAATGTCAAAAGCAATGCAAGTTTTGAAATTTAAAAATTGACTCAATTTCACGCAAAATTCAATTTTGAAAGCGGAAATTAAAGTTGTTGTAATTAAGCACTTAATTTCAAAAGTCACGAATTGTAAGAATTTGAATAAAGCACTGAAATTTCGAATGAATGCAAACACACTTTTCAGATTTAGGACAGTAAGAACACAATTTTGACACAAAATTTCAATTTCAATTATTTTTGAATGATTAGAAGCGTTAATCCAAGCAATCCCTAGACCAACTTTGACTTTAATTTAGAAAGTGCTATAATTGATAAAATCAGCCAAAATTCTGGATTTTAGCAGGAAAATACAGTAAAATCTAGTTCCCAAAATTTCGAAAAAAATGTCGGGGACGATGGCGCTCAGAGTGCACACGGTCCTTGCAAATTTTTTCCAAATTTTCAGGGATGAAAGATATTGTGATTTTATTGCGGAATCCAAAGTTACAGCTGATTTGGAGATGTTTTGATCAGTGAAATTGTCGGACAAAGGTTGAATCAAGAGGGTTTCAAAAATTAGGGTTTTGACACTTAACCACTTAATTTTCAAAATTAAAGCATAGATATGAATTGATAATTTGTAATAGAAGGGCAGATCTGAAACAAGCATTAACATTTAGAAATTTCACGAGTTTAATTACTAAAAAGAAAATTTAGGGTTTTTATGCAATTAACCTCTAAAATTTTGCAAAAGATCAACATGGAAATGTAATCAAGGAATCCAATTTTCAGATCTAATTATGAATAATCAGAATGGATGTTCATGTCAGGTTCACCAAAATGTAAAGCGGAAAATCGCGATCGAACCCTAGTTGCTCTCCCCTCTTCCAACTCCAAGGAGAGAGAAGGGAGGTCACTCTAGGGTTGATGGTTTTCACTTAGAGGAGAGACTTTACATTCAAAAGAGGGGTTGAAACCCACAAGATCCAATCCCATGCAATGCAAGATTGGATGCTAAATGAGTTTCAAGGGTTATAACAGCAAGGCTACCCTCTTTTGTAAAGAATGTGCATAGAAGAATTAAGCTAGGAATGCATAGAAAGTGACAAAGATTCGCTTATAAACTGAGATAGGGATACAGTATGAAGCTGCGGACCTGGAATTAGCAGTAAAATGTCGATACGGCCCTGTCCTGCAAATTTGAGCAAAAGTTGTCGGGATGATGGTGCCCGAGTGCCACGGTCCTCCGAAAAATCCACGAAACGAAGGGGGATCTGTTCGTCTCTGCACAAGGATTCTAGATCTTCAATTTCAGCCGCGTACCTACAACCTACACACAAAAAAGTGAAGACGATTGGGGGGTTAGGGATTAGGGGTTTGCCTTTAGGTCAAACCCCGGTTTTGGAATTAACCAAGAAATGAGCAATGCTGTAAATGTAAATGTCTGTAATGTAAAACAAGTACTAATACCTTGTTGTAAGGATGTTTGTATCCTTATGTGCGAAGGTATAGATGTTGTATGTTGTATGTTGTAGCATGTAGTGTGTGATCTCCTCTTCAATGGTTGAATCCTTGACTTGAATGCAACACTTAGCCTTGAATGGAGACTTGAAATGATCAATTGCTTGAAGGAATGCTTGAATGCTTGAATGCTTGAGTATAGTTTCCACGCTTTTGCACATATGACCTTCTTACCCCAAATGGGAGAGGACAATGTAGTTTATATACTTGTCATTTAGGGCTGATAGACTGATTTTTCTGACCTTAGGCCGACCAGGAAAGATAATTTTCCAATTTGCAAACATAAAGACCTGAAGTCCAAAAGAGACCGGGCCCAAAATAGGACCCAGGGACCAGGGCGCCCAGCGCCCTGGTCCCACCTCCCGAGACAGTAGGGTGCAAAGGAGGTTCAGGCCAGGGTGCAAGAATATGCAGTTTTCAGTGTCATAATCAGGTTTCGGGGTCTCCATTCAAGTTGCATGTTGCGTCGCCATCATGAAGACCCAAATGCGGTCAAAATTGCAAGTGTCGCAATTTTAGGACGCTACAGCTCTGATAATCACCTTCAAACCTTCCTTCAACCTTCTCTATGGTTTGCTCATATAATCCTCAATATTCGCACATACCATGTTACAATACCATAACCACATACTGTCTCCCTATTCTCTTTTTTTATCTCACAAATGAGATCTTACATATATACCAAAACCTAAGACCAAATGTGTAGGTCGGCTAATTAAGAATATTACAATTAAATCAATTATAGATAAGTCAAGATGTGATGCATCATGTCAGCTCAATAAAATTATAACAATATCTAATTAATTAAATCATCTCCATGACGTGCCATGCTGATCTGGAATAGATAATGCATGTTAGTCTATAACCTTATCCAATTTTCTGGTAATAGCAAATATGTCAGCCTGATTAGACCAATAACCAAAATACCAAAACCAAGTGTCCAAACCATGTCTTCGACATAACCAAGTGATCTCCAAATGATAACAAGTCATCCTCGGTGTCAGTGAATAATATAACTTGTCGGTGAGTGATATACCGGTGACTGTGCATAAGTCATAGAACTTTCCAGTGAACATAATGTGTTGGTTCAACATAGCCAAAGATCTCCAGAAGGACAAGTGTTGATAAGTGTTGACATCAATGACAAAACCAATGCATCACATCCATAATATCAACAATCTCCTCCTTTGGAATTGATGACAACACAATATGGAAAAATATCTAAGTGCCAAAATAGAATGCCAAAAACCAAAAACCAACAATCTCCAGAAGAGATCAATACCAGATATCAAAATACAAATGCATAGAGTATATATCATTCCCCCAATAAGTAATCTCTCCCCAAAGGATAATTTTTTTCCATAGATATCTCTCCCCCTTTGACATCAAATGTCAAAGTAGTATAAATACCATATACAACCAATTCATAGAACCAATTACAATAACCAATTGTTATATCCAACTACTCCCCCTGAGAAGTAGCTCTCCTCCATGAAAGTTGAAAAAAAGGTTTCTTTGTAAAATCTGTTGGTTTGATGCCAATCATCAACTGTTTAAGTCTCTACCGGTGAGGGTATAACCCCAAGCTGCTCTCTAAGATATTCAAAAGTTTCCTTAGGCAAAGGCTTAGTAAAGATATCTGCTCTTTAGTATTCACATAAACCAATCTCACTTCGTTTGCTTCAACATTCTCTTTCAGAAAGTTATATTTGATAGAAACATGTTTAGTTTTAGAGTGAAATACCAAATTCTTAGATATATCAATTGTTGTTGAGTTATCATAGTAAATGATTACAGGTTCTTTGCATTTTACCTTTATGTCCTTCAACATTTTGTTTATCCATAATACCTGAGTACAATTAGTTGTTGCTGCAACATATTCTGATTCTGCTATTGATAATTATGTACAACTCTGTTTCTTTCTCAACCATGAAATCAATCTGCTACCAAGAAAGAATGCCCCGCTGGTGGTGCTCTTTCTATCATCTGCATCTTCTGCCCAATTTGCATTGGTGTATGCACATAAATCAAAATTTCCATCTTTAGGATACCATAAACCAAGATTTTTTGTGCCTTGTAGTTACCGAAAAATTCTTTTCTCTATCGATTCATGTTTTTCTCTAGGATTACTCTGAAATATTGAAACAATACATGTTGCATTCATTATATTAGGTCTTGTTTGTGTCAAATACAATAAACCTGCAATCACAGATTTGTATCTTGTCGGATTAACAGGAGTTGAATCATCCTTCAATGTCAATTTATAAGTTGTAGTCATAGGATTACTTACCGGTTTAGAGTTTTCCATACCAATTTTCTTCAGGAGTTCCTTCAAGTACTTTGTTTGACATATGAATATGTCTTTATCAGTCTGTGAAATCTGCAATCCTAAATTGAATTTTATCTCCCCAATCATAGACATTTCAAATTCTTCCTGCATCTTATTAGCAAAGTCTTTACACAATCCATCTTCTCCTCCAAAATAATGTCATCAACAAAAAATTCAATAACCAAGATGTCTTCATTAGTCACTTTGAAATATAAGTTGCTCTCAGCATTACCTTTAGTGTAACCAAGCTTCAAAAGATATTTCTCCAATCTAGCATACCAAGCTCTAGGAGCTTGCTTCAATCCATATAAAGCTTTCCTTAATCTTCAAACCATATCTTTATCATTTGTCAATGAAAATCCAATACGTTGCTCAATGTAAACTTCCTCTTCAAGATCACCATTCAGAAATGCACATTTTACATTCATTTGATATACTTTATAGTTCTTGTGCGCTGCAAATACAAGAAATAATCTAACTGCCTCAATTCTAGCTACCGATGCAAAGGTTTAATTATAGTCAACTCCCTCTTTCTGTGAATATCCTTTACACACTAATCTTTCTTTGTTTCAGATTACCTTACCATCTTCATTAAGTTTATTTCTGAATACCCATTTAGTTCCAATTACATTTTTTTCTTTAGGTCGGGGAACCAATGTCCATGTATTGTTCTTTTCAATTTGTTCTAATTCATCTTCCATAGCTTTAATCAAATGTTTATCTTCACCTGCCTCAATAACAGATGCTCGTTCAATTTGAGAAATTAAACACACCTCTTCATTTTTTATTCTTCCTCTTGTCATAACACATTGATAATTATTCCTAGTTATCTGACTTTCAGAGTGATTCAGTCTTACATACTTGGGTGTGTTCATTTGTTGTTGTTCTTCAGTCATTGTGGAATTCTCTAATGATGTCGGTATGACTGGATCCACATTTTGTACCGGTGCACTCTATATAGGTTCATTTATGATCATCTCAACTTCCGGTTCAGAATCCATAGACCTTGAATTTCCTTTAAAGTAGTAGAATTCCCAAAGATACTAAGACAGGGGGGTGAATTAGTATCTGACCGGTAATAATATTTTCTTAACTTATAACATGAAAAGCATATTAAAACTATGTACCGGTAAACCAAGAATAATGCAGAAAATAATAATAACAACCACAACATGAACAACACATCATAACACAATGTTTTAACAAGGAAACCTGGTGTGGGAAAAACCTTGGTGGGATTTGTG
The DNA here is from genome assembly GCF_030272615.1 of Cryptomeria japonica. Taxonomy (NCBI): domain Eukaryota; kingdom Viridiplantae; phylum Streptophyta; class Pinopsida; order Cupressales; family Cupressaceae; genus Cryptomeria; species Cryptomeria japonica. The sequence goes on along the minus strand of NC_081408.1, from coordinate 630,109,962 downwards.
ACCCACAATATTCACTTACTGGCCAATAAGAGAATATTACTGCTACAATAGGGGCCTGCACATGCAGGAAGACCAAGTGCCTAGAGCTCACTGCTCAATTACAAAAGAAGTCACACTGACTTACAAAAATGGATTATACTAATCCAATGTCTTATACTACTTCAGATTAGCATCTGCTATGCTAGATTAAGTACCACTTTAAGCTCTACTACATACATAAACCCTTATCCAATAATTCGCATAATAGGTCTGCTACCTTCTATCTTTCGCATCATACCTTAACATATCTAAAATGATCTACAATGATCTCATACATATATGAGTCATATTACAATCCACCATGTCAGCTTACAAAATATTTTACAATTAATTAAAAATATATTAATACAAAATTGTTGTCGGCCAGGGTGCCGGTAATCTTCCTTTTCGGTGTCAGTGTCCTATATGCCTATGTAGAGTCTGTCGGTGTTGATGTCGGTGTTTTCCTACCGGTATCACATGATTGTATGGTTGCCATCAATGACAATACCTTCAATCACCTAGAATTTCTCATTGGAGTGTGCATTTGCCAACAATCTCCCCCTTTGGCATTGATGGCAACATTCATGAGAAAAATTCAAGAATGTATCCAAAAATTGAAGTCCAAAAATCTTGCCAAAAACTGTACCAGGTGCGTGCTCCTCCTGAGCAGATGATATCTATTTACTTCTGACCATTTTTCTCATCACACTACTCACCCTTTGACATCAATGACAAAGGTTGTCATTCATTGTGAGTGGAGTCTTGCCTGGATTCTTGTAACCGGTGGGTTACAATATGAAAAATATCTGTCAAAATCAGATTTAAACCATTGCTGAATGATTTGTTGTCTTTTAGTGCCTCTTGAGTTCTCTATACTATACCGATGAGTATATGCATTTTCTCTTTTGGTGTCTTAAGTCCGGGAACCAGAGCCTCAGAAATTTCTTTTCTCAAAGAAATGAGGTAATCTAGTTTGGGACCAAGTCTACATTTCAAGTCCTTTGCTTTATCCTTTATTCTTTCTTTGTCCTTTTCTAACTGCTTGATTTTCTCTTCTTGCTTTGCAATCTTCTTCTCTATCTCCAAAAATTAATCCGATGTACCTATCAGATTGTCAGCAATATTGTTAATCTTATCTTGTGCTTTCCTGATTTCCTTGTCTAGATCTTCTGTTAAAATATTTGTTTTACAAGAATCTCTATACAGTTTCTTGAAGTCAAGAATTATCTCTCCAAGTTCCAGTAATAATGTTTCCATTTTCTCCTTATTCTTCTTCACAATTTCCTCAGAGAATTTCTCTTTTTCTTTAATCATTCTTTCCTTGAATGTGTCCTCATTTATTTTAACAATAGTCAATATGTTGTCGGTGACGAACTTAGACAATGTGTCTAGTTGACCTAAAGAATCCTTGTTATCCATAATGCGCTTTGGTGCTATCAATTTAAGAATAGGGATGGTGTCATCAATAGCCTTATAGGCTTGTGCATTACATTCTATGATCTTTTTTATTGAATCCAATAAAACCTCTATTACATTTGTAGGTCTGAATTCTACCAAAGAAGTGCCAGATGTTTGTCCAACTATCTTCACAATAGACATGCTACTAGTTGTAGTAATCACCTTAGTTGATTTGACCTCTGGTAGGTTAGTCTATGTTTGCATTTCTACAAATAAAGGTTTAGGCTTTTCAGTTTTGGCCGGTGGCACTGTTTCTATCTCAACCTATTTTGGTTTCTCCATCTATATCTCAGAAGGTTTCTCTGAGCTTTCAACTGCCAGTTTGTCAGATATAGTCTTAGTTTGTACCTCTATACTTTCCTTTGCCGGTTCTTCTGATGGTTTTTCAGTTGTATCTACCGGTTTCTCAGTGGTATCCTTTGTCTGTTGCTCTGTCTATGTAGGTTTTTCTATGCTTATCTCAACTTCTACAGCTGGTGACTTAGTAGTCACATCTATCCTCTTGTCCTCAGTGGTTTCTCTGTCAACCACAACATTTACTTCTTGAGTGTCTATATTTATAGTATACAAAACTTCAGACTCGAGATTTGTATCCTCTAATGGAGTCTCCATACTCTCAGTAGCCGGTTGACTATAGTATCTACCGGTGGAGTATTCAAAGGAGGTGGGGGTACATTATCAGTTATCTTAAGGCTTGGAGGACCACCTACCTTACCTTTCCCCTTATCCCTGTCCTTTTGATATACTTTAATAGTCTTTGGTTTAAGTAATTATTCCTGTTTTTCTTTTTCCAAAAAGAATATATCCCATGCATCCATTGTTTCCTCAGAGACTTTATTTACTCTACCTACCATTAGTGCTACATGCCAGTGAGCAGTGGAGAATACTGTCTGGTTTGCTTCATTGATTAGTTTATCTATTTCATCAGTTGAGTCGACTAGATATACTACAAGTAATTTTTCAATCTTGATTTTCTTGTCCAACTCAACGATTGCTAACCTTCTAGCTTCTAATCTTCTATAAAGATCATTTGGTATTTCATCAACAACTTGCATAAAAAATTTCTTATAAATATCTAAGTGTAAAATTACACTATTATTTATGCTTTCCTTGTCATCTGCAGATAGTGTGTTGTATATTTTGCTGATGTTTTTCAATTTTCTATCTTCAGTTATTTCACTCAAGAGCTTATCCAGTGGAGCAATATCTTGTTTTACCTTTATTTTCTTCTTAGGAGTCAACTTCTTTTTCACTGGAGGCCTCACTACCTGTTGTTTTTGCCTTGTTTTCTTGGGTGTAGGTGAGGGTACCAGTGAGGGTTTTCTTTTCCTTTCTACCCTTTTAAATACTGGTGGCATATCACTCTTAGAGGAGGTTCCAACCGGTGAAAGATGAGCTTCCAGTTGAAGTCCTTCCAACTCACTTTCCTTTATACCGGTTTGCTTCAAAACATCGTCTTTAATAGCTTTAGCCTACTAGGTTCCTTTTCTTACTGTTGCTTCAACTTTCTTAACCCTTTTCCTGGACTGAATTCCACTTTATATTGTTTCAGCATTTCCAAAAACTTTCTCAGTAGGTTCCTTAGGTGCTTCAAGGAGGGCTTTTGCATAAGTTTCAATAATATTGTCATCTATCTCATAGCCCATTTCAGTTACCCAAATAGTTCTAGGGACAACTGCCTCCATCCAAATTTCATCCTTTTTTATTACAAAACAAATTTCTTTTTGATACTTGTCCACAATAGCTTGTGACAGTCTTAATCTAGTGTTCATTCAAGCCTTTAATGCTTGAAAGTGTTCATTTAATTTTTTCTTCCAGTTTTCTCCCATATTGCTCAATAGATCCAATAGTTGTTTTCCTACCAGAATGTCAAAACCAAAATCTCTTGCACCAATACTGGGCACTTGTCTAGTTATGTATAGCATTAGACAAACAAGCAAATTTCCAAATCTAAATGTTCCTTTCTTATCTCCTTTAATCTTCTCTAGATTATCTATCAATTCATCTTTGAGTCATTCATATACATCTATTCTTGCATTATCATTAAACATGTCATAAGCACTTTTAATACATAGGCTAGAAACTGAGTTCAACCTATTTGCATGTGTAGCTTTGTAGCCTAAGATCATACTGATAAATCTCACATTTATGTCCTTTACATCATTTACCCTTAGAGACCTTTTGTCAAATGTTGCATTGGTTAAATCCATTACTGTGTCATTTGAGACTCTCTTTGTTTTGTCAGGTCTGCTACTAGTGGAAGGTAACCCTGTTACTGCGTTAATGGCTTCCTTTGTGATTTTATGAATTGTATCCAACCAGAAGAATTCACCATGAACTCTACTTAGCACAATCCTTATAATATCCTTGGGAAAATCCAGGACACTAAGGATTTCAGTAAAACCTAGGGTTTCCACTATCTTATGTTCTAGCTTGATATTTCTAGATTCATCACAAATAACAGTGCTATACATTTTTTTGATCTTATCATCACCTAATTCCTCTATATGACAATGTATATACATCCTAGGGTCTTCGGCATATACTACTCCCTTAGGAATTTGAGAAAATGCACCTATTCTATCATCTATCTTCGCTATTTCAAGAACCAGTTTGAAAATGGGTCTAGGGTGCTTAATTACTTCAACAACAGTAGGGTTTGCAATAAATTCAGGAGTGGATGAACATGCCATGATTATAAATACCTCAATCCACCTTTAGGAAGAATGCTTTGATGAATTGCTTCACTTTTTCACTAAGGATGCCTTCGCTCAGGAATTTTCGCACTCTCGAAGGTTTGAATGCTCGGTGAATGAAAAATGAGCCAAAACACTTGCTTTATAATGTTATTTTCTCCAACTACCACATTTAATGCTCATTGGTTAAGTCACAACTTAAATCATTTGCTGGTATAGAAGTAATTTCAACTTCTCACCATCAGCTGAGGGAATAATAGCATGTTTTCCATTTTGTTGCTAAACCCCCAAAGGATTTTCCTTCAGTTAGATGAAGAGTCTCTTGTTGGTGGAGTGATACTCTGTTCTACTAGTGGAGGGGTATTCCCTTCAACATTCTGATTTGACTTTCTGATCCATTATTTTGAGAATTCTTGCTTTACCTCTTCAACCTTTTCTTTACCTTTCAAACTAGGACCTTTGTTATTTGTTGGTGGGGACTTGCTTCTACAAAATTTTACAATATGTCCAATCTTTTTACAAACATAACAAGTCACACTGTTTTTCTGAATAGCTTTCCCATATCCTATGCTGGTATGTGTTCTGCATTGATTAGATAAGTGTCCAAATCTTCCACAAACATAGCATCTTACATTCATTCTGCAATTTTCTAAGTTATGACCAACTTTGTTGCATTTAAAACATTGACCGGTGGGTGTATTAGTGTTATGATAATTTCTAGATCTACATTGATTTGCTTTATGACCATACTTGTTATAGTTAAAGCATTTCCCATTGAATTTGTAAGCATTAGGTTGTCTTACCGATTTTCTATGATCATGAGTGTTTGCAATACCAAAGCTTTAACCAGTTTCAAAGCCAAGGCCATTTGTATCACCATTAGGTTTCTGATTCTTTAGCATGTCACCAAGTTCTTCTGAACTTTTCTTGAATTTCTCCCTGTGTTGATTTGCAGCAATCAGATCATTCTCCAAGATTCCTTTCTGTCTCATGAGTTCAGTTCTATTATTTTGTGTATGCATCAGATCTGTCTTCAACATATCATTTTCATGGCTGAGTCTTGTGTTTTCATTTCCAGCATCATTTAGTCTTCTAACCAAGTCTTCTTCATTCTTCTTTCTGTCTTCAATTTCTTTACAAAATCTCATAGTCATATCTTGCATCTCATTCTTAGTTGTACTAATTTCTTGTCTTAGCTTGTTTACCAAGTCATTAAGAGTTTCCTTTTCATCTTCCTCTTTCTGCATCTTCTCACAAAGTTCTCTTCTTTTATTCCTTGCTATTGTGTATTTTCTTGAAGTGCTTGAATAATATCCTGAGCAGCCTTCAGATCATCCTCAAGTTTTATATTCTTCACCTTTTCCACATTATAGTATAAAAGACCTATTTCTAATTGCTTTCCCAAGTTTTCCATCTCTACCAGTGACAAGATCTTCCTCAAGTTGTTAGGCTTCTGAAAATAGAGGACAAGGCTTCGATACCAATTGTTAGGATTCCCAAAGATACTAAGAGGGGAGGGTGAATCAGTATCTGACCGGTAATAATATTTTCTTAACTTCTAACATGAAAAGCATATTAAAAGTGTGTACCCATAAACCAGAAATAATGCAGCAAATAAGAATAACAACCACAACAAAAAACACAATGTTTTAATGAGGAAACCCATTGTGGAAAAAACCTCGGTGGGATTTGTGACCCACAATATTCACTTACTGGCCAATAAGAGAATATTACTGCTACAATAGGGGCTTGCACATGCAGGAAGGCCAAGTGCCTAGAGCTCACTACTCAATTACAAAAGAAGTCACACTAACTTACAAAAATGGATTATACTAATCCAATGTCTTGTACTGCTTCAGATTAGCATCTGCTATGCCAAATTCAGTACCGGTTTAAGCTCTGCTACATACATAAACCCTTATCCAATAATTCACATAATAGGTCTGCTACCTTCTATCTTTCGCATCATACCTTAACATATCTAAAATGATCTACAATGATCTCATACATATATGAGTCATATTACAATCCACCATGCCGGCTTACAAAAGATTTTATAATTAATTACAAAATACATTAATACAAAATTGTTGTTGGCCAGGGTGCTGGTAATCTTCCTTTTCAGTGCCGGTGTTCTGTATGCCGATGTAGAGTCTGTCGGTGCCGATGCCGGTGTCTGCCTGCCGGTATCACATGATTGTAAGGTTGCCATCAATGACAATACCTTCAATCACCTACAATTTCTCATTGGAGTGTGCATTTGCCAACATAAAGTGTTCATCTATCTTCACATTTGCACTCTTAATGATTTTCTGCAATCTTTTATAAAAACATCTATATGCCTTGCTCTTAGATGAATAGCCAAGAAATATTCCTTCATCACTTCTAGTATCAAATTTGCCGATATACTCATCTCTCCTAATGTAGCATTTGCTTTCAAATATTTTGAAGTATTTAAGAGTAGGAGTATTACCAAACCATAGTTCATAAGGTGTCTTACCGGTTTCACCTTTGATGTGAACTCTGTTAAAAGTGTAAATTGTTGTATTCACTACTTCTCTCTAGTACACATGAGGTAGATTTTCTTCTAATATCATGCTTCTAGCTGCATCCAGAATAGTTCTGTTCTTCCTTTCCACAACTCCATTTTTCTGAGGTGTCCGAGGTGCTGATAGTTGTCTTCTAATACCATTTATTTTACAAAAAGTATTGAACTCCTTAGATGTAAATTCACCTCCTTGATCTGATCTTAAACATTTTATTTTCTTACCAGTTTCATTCTCTACCATTGCCTTGAATAATTTGAATTTCCCAAAAGCTTCTGATTTCTCGCTTAGAAAAGTAACCCAACACATTCTAGAATAATCATCAATGATTAGTGTAGACACCTAAAATTGTCATGTCTAACTAAATAAATATTTTTATTTATTTAATTATTTTAAGCCTAAATCTTCTATTAATTAAATAAATCTTTATTTATTTAATTAATTCATTTATCCTCCTCTAGCCTTATTTCTCATTTAAATAAATACTTTTATTTATTTAAATTATCCTTTTTCCTAAATTAAATAAATAATATTATTTATTTAATTGATCCCACTTTTTCTATTAATTAAATGAATCTTTATTTATTTAATTAAGTCATTAACCTTTTCTACCCATGACACATGTCATCCATCTCTTAATTCTTACACTACCTACCCTATTATTATTTTATTATTTCTTCTACCTACCCTCTAATCTTAGTTGACCATTTATATTTTACACCTCTCAATCTTATCCCTCCATTTATTATAGTGTCTTCTTTATAACGAGATGCTTCCTTCATTATCAACCCCCAACTACGCTTTTGAATTTTCACATGTGATCAAGCCTACTTGCAACCACATTTTCGTTCTCTGTTGAGCTCTTGTGCACACATAAAATCCTAGAGCAAATATATCAAGCAAGATCAATGGAGATAGGAAGAATGGAGATCAAAACCCTATTGGACATGTGATGGTATGATCTTTGTGATTTTATTTGATTTGCATTGTCTTAGGTGGATCTTTGTTGTTTTTAGGCTAGGGTTTTGTGGTTGAATCTATTTAGTCTTTCAATGTTGTTGTTTCCATTTGTACCATAAACAATTAGCATAAAGTATATATCTCCATGTAGACTTCTTGTTATTGCCAGACCACACAAGTCAGTATGAATTAAATCAAGAACATTATTAGATTTCTTAGAAATACTCTTAAAAGTTGTTCTAACTTTCTTTCCCATTTGACATTCTTTACATACCGGATTATGAGGATTTGCAACCCATTACTGCCTTAGATGAACTAATCTTTATAATGCAAACAAAATTCACATGACGGAGTCTTTTATGCCATAACCAACTTTCATCAATATGTGCAATCAAGCATACATTTTCATTATTATTCAAATGAAATATATTATCTCTAGTCTGATTATCAATTGCAATCTCCAAACTAGTTCTATTCATGATTTTGCATTTACCATTCTTGAATTGTAGCTGAAATCACTTTTCAACTAATTGACCAACACTCAAAATATTATGCTTCAAACCTTCAACATAATAAACATTGTCAGTATTGTGCTTACCATCAAAAGATATAGTGCCTTTTCATCTGATCAAACAAGATTTGTCATCCCCAAATCTTACTAGACCTCCATTGTATTCTTGAAAAGATAAGAATTTACTTTTATCACCAGTCATATGATGTGAACATCTGGAATCTATAATCCATTCATCCTTTTCTTCAATTTTAGTTGCCAGGGCCTTCTCTACCGGTGGAATAGTAGGTGTCAGTCGATCTTATTTTATTACAACAAAATCCCATCCATTGTTTATCGGTTCTTCATCAGAATCATTGGTAACTCCTTCATCAGTATAATAATATGATTTATCTCTATTCTTCTTAAATATGTCTCTGATATTCAGTGTTAGGCTTATATGTTCTTTTGGCTTCTTCTCTTAATATTGCATGTCTATCAGGACATCTAGATGCCATACGACCAACTTTAATGCAGTTAAAACATTTAAATGGTTCCTTACCTTCATACTTACTTCCAATAGGACCTTTTGGCATTTTCCTTGCAAATAGTGCTTCAAGTTCTTCAAGTTCTCTTGCATAAAATGCTTTCCAATCAGATTTATCAGATGATGATGATGATTTTGTAGATGATGATGCTTTGAAAGCTAAATTTGTCTTTATTGTAGCAACAGGACCAAATTCCTCAAGCTAAAATGCTGAATTTTTTTGGTGCAGGAGCACCTGAGCACCTGAATGCTCAAATCCTAGCAAGTATAACATTTTATTGAAAATTAAGAATGTGTGTTTACTTTATGCTTCTAATAGGTTTAATAGGTTTTTTTTGTGGTGTAATAAGGTTTGGAACTCATTTGTGTTTAAGAGTTTCCAAGATTTTTGTTTTTTCTCAGTGGACCAAAAACTGTCAATTTTGGGTCTAAATGAGCATTTTTGAATTTTTGATGTTGTAAAGCCTTGAAAAGAATTGGAGCATGTTTATTTAGTGTTTCTAGTGATTTTGAGTGATTGGTTTGAGTGCCAAGTCACCGGGAGTCAAAATGCAACTTTTTGAGCAACAAAAGTTGTCAAAAAGTTGTCAAAAAGCGTAAAAAGTGACTTTTGGTGGTTTTAGTTACTTCCAGCCTGTACCTATCCATACAAAGGCTTCAAAAAGTTGGCACATGTATAAAAACCATGTTCCAATCATTGTATGGGGAGTTCATATTGGAAAAGTAAGAAAAATACTTGTTTGTGCTTGTATTTTGTGATTTTTAACTAGTTTTCTGCACTTTTGAGAGTACAGTCTGTACCATGGCTCCATGAGTCCGTACTATTCCTATTTTTGATTGGTGTGATCTCATTTGATGTTTGAGTAGTGGTTTGGACCAAGTTTTGTTTGAAGTGCTCTTGAGAAAGGCATTGTTTTGTGGTTCCAATGGAAGATCATTCATGGTCCAACTGATTTCTTCAAAGTCTCTTCATCCATGGCTTTGAGGAAATTTGTTGGATCCTCTATACATACTGTACCATACATCTATTTTCCTTTTCTAGCAATGCACAAGTGTTTGTAAGCCCATGGCAAGTGTGTGAAGTGAGCAACTTGGCTTGGGTATTCTTAAATTTGTTTGAATGGTACTTTGTTGTTCATAGCATTGTACTTTGAAGTGTTGAAGAAGAATCAAGTTGGCAAGAGTCATCGTTGTACTTTACCATCCTTGTCTCGCTCATGACTTGGTTGGATGCAAGAAGCAAAGGTGTAAAACAGACTGCAAAATAGTGAGTCACTGTTTCATTGTTAGATCCTCATTGCCAACCTCTCAAAATGGATAGTATGGAATGATGTATTCCCCTTTCATGCATCATGGAATGTAATTATAGATGTTTTTAATGCTAAGAAGATAAGATACACCATTTGATTGTAAAGGACCTAAATAAGGATCCTAGAAAAAGTGTATTTCTTTGTCACAGTCTTATAAGACTGTCATGTTTTATGGCATCCCTTGAGTGTTCAAATTTTAAGATCTTTAAGAGGCTATATGTATTGTTTTTGCCTTGCCATTAACACCCCTTTGTAGGCCAGGGATAGATTGAAGAAATAAATTAAAACAAAGAAAGAAAGTGCAAACAATTTTAAGACTGTTAAAAGTGCAGTGATGGCGATGTATCACCGACAGTCATAAAAAACTCCTTTCCTACTTGTTTGCAGGTTGCTCCAACTTTTGTCAAGTCTTTATTGCATCTATATTTGACAGTATTACATTGTATTTGGTTTACAAATGTTGAAATGTATGCAAAAACATTAAAACCATTGTTGTCCCAGTCCTCTAGGCTGTTTTTTTCTGTGTAAGGGCAACAGTATGGCATTTGTTTGACATAATGATAACATCCTAAGTTGGCTTTTGGATCCTTGGAAGTGTTTGTTAGATGTCATAGCAATGTTTGAACATCCAATTTGGGTCTAGTATCATGGAGAAGACTTTTAATTTACAAACCCTCACTAAAACCTTCAAAAACCCTTGAAAAGTGCTTATTTTGTGGGACAGTCCTCAAACTATCCGTACAGTACTTGTCATAGCAAAAATCCTTGAGTCTTCATCATCAATAGACCACATCTCCAAGGGTTTGTCATGAAGTTTAACAGATTGAGCAGGGTGAACAATTTTTACTAAAAACTAGGGCTAATTCTAGTAGCCTTTTTGGAGCAAATTTGACAATTTCATGAAATCGGTAAGGAAGGAGGAGTAAGTGATGGTTTCAAATCATTAAAACTGATAAGTTAAGCCCTGAGACACCCTACTACAAACTTCGTAGCATTGCATTAAGTCATTTGATCAAAATGACCATTTGAACCTAGGAGTTGCCTTGAGTAACCCAACGTTCTTTGCATCCAATATAGAAATTTTCATTCTTGAAAGGTGAAGGATAGTCATTATACTTTGCAGACCTGTCTAGATTCTCAATCAATAGATTAATATGATTGAAATCCTTAAAGGTTCAATTAAGATTAGGTAAACCATGGTTCTCAAACAGTTGCCCATTCCTAGAAGAGAGGAGATTCAGCCAGTTGGACAACCAAACTTGTTCATTTTTGGAGACACTCAAGAGGACCTCATTTCAGACTTGAATGCCTTAGCATGGAAGGTAAGGAGGAGTGATGTCCAATACAATAGGGTGCAAGAACTGTTGAATAGAGAGGAGGAGATAGGAGAAAGTTTTAGAAGAATCCCATTTGTGCCTAGGGATTGATTTGGAAAGCACATTGAGAACAAAAGCCCACCAACCTCAAAGAAGACCATATTCTATTTTTTCCTCCTCATCATAGTGGTATCAGAGCCAATTCAGATTTGGGTTGAGAGATTAGCACATGTCAGGTAGTGATTCAGTGGGAGACAACACCAACAACATGGTGACCAATGCAGAGTTAGCAAAGAGGATGGAGGATCAGGTTGAAGAAAATAGACTCCTTAGGGAAAGATTACAACAACTTGAAAAAATGTTAAACCAAGTAGAAGTCAAGACTGAAGAAGTCAGTGAGAGAGTAGAAAATGCTGAAGATAAGAAGGAAACCTTAGAGGAAGAAATCCCAGAACCAGATCCAATCTTGGATAGAGAACAAGAAACCTTTTTACAAGCTTTGAAAGCTTTGACTGGAAAGGCCCTAGATGGAGTGTCCCTTTTTAGTGGCAAGATGGAACCAGAAGCACTAATGGAGTGGATAGAGGGTCTAGAGAATCACTTTGAATGTGATGGCATTACTGAAGCACAGAAAGTGAAGGTAGCCAAATCCAAAATGAGAGGGGCAGCCTTAACTTGGTGGAAATTCATCCAAGAGGAAAGGGTGAAAGAGGGAAAGAAACCCATAACCACCTAGAAGACAATGGTAACTAAGATCAAAGACACCTACATGCCTGAAGATTATGAAATCCAGTTACATAGGAAGAGACAAAACTTGAGATAGAAAGACCTAGATGTCAGTAGTTACACTGAAGAGTTCCAAAAACTAAGCCTTAGATCTAAGGTACAAGAAGATGAAAATGTCAGAGTAGCTAGGTATCTCAATGGGTTAAGATGGAATATTCAGGAAGAGTTAAGCCTATGGTGTCCCAACACATTACAGAAGTGTTTTCAATTAGTACTGAAGGTAGAAGAGAGAAACAAGAAGAAGCAAGAACAGAATGGTAGAGGCAGAGGCAGAGGAAATAGAGGCAGTCATAGAGGCAGTTTTGGGGGAAGAAACACAGATCATAGGTCCTAGGGAGAGTCTAAGCTTATTGAGCAAAGCGGGGACTCTCAAGGCAGACCCAATTATAGGGGTAGGGGATCAGGCAACCCAGGAAAGGGTAGATCTAATGGACTTGGAAGAGGTTCATACTTCTCCACCATGAAATGTTATAACTGTCAGAAACTAAGCCATCCAGCATATAGATGCCCAGAGAAGCCAAGTTCATCTCAAGGAGGTGATAAGAGAGTCCATTTTGTGCAAGAGGAAACCACACCAAATCAAAGGTGTCTACCATCAGAAGAAGGGGAAAACCTCATGATTAGGAGGATTCTCATGAAAGAGCCATCCCAGAAAGATATGTCTCAAAGGAAAGCTCTTTTCAGGATCAAATGTAAGATCCAAGGAAAGGTGTGCAAAGTTATCATTGACTCAGGATCAATTGATAACATTATATCAGAAGAAGCTGCTACAAAACTTCATCTACCTAGAATACAGCACAATGAGCCCTACAAGGTCACATGGTTGGAAAAAGGGCAGCATGTATTGGTGAGTGAACAAACATGGGTAGAGTTTAACATAGGTGAGTACCAAGATAAGATTTTGTGTGATATACTACCTATGGATGCTTGTCATTTGCTTTTAGGAAGACCTTGGCAATTTGACAGGAAAGCACAATATGATGGTGAAAAGAACTCATACTCATTTTTCAAGAATGGTATCAACTATAAAATTTAGTCCCTTAATGAAGAAAGAGAGGGCAGCAAACCACAAGTTCCCAAAACTTTGGTAGTTGGTGAAAAGGAGTTCATTCATACCTTAAAAGAAGGTGATGGCATAGGTTTTGCATTGGTAACTAAACCAGTTGATGAAAAGAAAGAAAAGAAGGTAGAAATCCCATATGAGGTGCAGCAACTTCTATATCAGTTTAAGTCAATTGTAAATGATGATCAACCAACCTCTCTACCTCCTCAGAGGGCCATTAGCCACCAGATAGACTTCATCCCAGGTGCATCCTTACCAAACAAAGATGCTTACAAAATGACACCCGAACAAAATCAGGAAGTGGCAAGACAACTCCATGAGCTCCTAGACCAAGGATTGATTAGAAAAAGTATTAGTCCATGTGTAGTACCCACAGTGTTAGCACCTAAGAAAGGTGGGGCTTGGAGACTTTGTACAGATTCAAGGGCAATAAACAGGATCACAATCAGGTATAGATTCCCCATCCCTAGGATAGAAGATCTTATGGATTGTTTAGGGGGAGCAAAATATTTCAGTAAGATAGACCTAAAAAGTGGTTATCATCAAATCCACATCAAAGAGGGAGATGAATGGAAAATAGCTTTCAAGACAAATGAGGGGTTGTATGAATGGCTAGTCATGCCATTTGGATTAACAAATGCACCCAGTACATTTATGAGATTGATGAATGAGGTGTTACATGACTTCATAGGCAGGTTTGTAGTTGTGTACCTTGATGACATCTTAATTTTCAGTCAAACCAAGGAAGAACACCTCCAACATTTGAAGATTGTCTTACAAAGATTGAATGATGAACAACTTACTATCAATCTAGAGAAATGTGATTTTCTTAAGCAAGAGCTGGTCTATTTGGGTTTTGTTATTTTAGGGGGTGACTTGAAGATGGATCCAAGTAAGGTAGAAGCCATAGTTAATTGGCCAACCCCTAAGAATGCTAGTGATGTCAGGAGTTTTCATGGACTTGCTCAATTTTATAGGAAATTTATCAGAGGTTTCAGTGAAATATGTGCACCTATGTTGGAAACCATTAAGGGTGGTGTGAAAGTGAAATTTCAGTGGACAGAAGCAGCCAACCAGGGATTTGAATTGTTGAAAGTCAGAGTTGCTACCCAACCAGTGTTGATTCTACCTAGTTTTGACAAATTGTTTACCTTAGAGTGTGATGCAAGTAATATTGCTATTGGTGTTGTTTTGAGTCGGGATAATAGACCTATTGCATTTTTCAGTGAAAAGCTTAATGATGCTAAGAAGAGATATTCTTCATATGATCTTGAAATGTATGCTTTGGTTCAGGCACTTAGGAAATGGAGGCATTATCTTCTTCCTAAAGAATTTGTGGTTTACACTGACAACCAGGCACTTAGTTTTCTCAATTCACAGGATAAGCTTAGTCACAGACATGTTAAATGGGTAGAGTCTTTGCAAGCATATATCTTTACTTTGAAGCATAAGAAAGGACAGTGCAATAAAGTAGCTGATGCATTGAGTAGGAGGTTACTTACTATTCAAGAAATTCAGATTAGAAGTATTGGTATAGAATGTTTTAAGGATTTATATCCACATGATTCTGATTTTACTGATATTTACAAGGTGTGTCAAGATTTTCAGAATACTTTTCATAGTGAATATGCTGACTATACTTTGCAAAATGGATTGTTATTCAGGGGTGGATAGCTGTGTGTGCCAAAAGGTTCAATGAGGGAGAATCTGATATAGGAAAAGCACAATGGTTGCTTGAGTGGTCACTTTGGTCTTAATAAGACTTTGGAATTGGTTTAGAGGCACTATTTTTGGCCTAAGATGCAGGCAGATGTCAGGAAATATGTTGAGCAATGCATGGTATGTCAGAAAGCCAAGGGTACTGGCACTAATGCTAGTTTGTATCAACCTCTTCCCATACCTTCTAGGCCTTGGGATTGCATCAGTATGGATTTTGTGGTAGGTTTGCCCAGAATTAAAGCAGGGTGTGATAGTATTTTTGTGGTTGTTGACAGATTCAGTAAAATGGCACATTTCATACCTTGCAAAACTACTAATGATGCTAGTCACATTGCTTTTCTTTTCTTTAAGGAAGTTTTAAGAATTCATGGTTTGCCATCCAATATTGTATCTGATAGAGATGCTAAGTTTTTGGGTCATTTTTGGAAAACTTTATGGAAGAAATTGGGTACTAACTTATCTTTTGGCTCAGCTTACCATCCACAGACAGATGGCCAAATAGAAGTGGTGAATAGAACATTGGGTAACCTACTCAGATGTCTTACCAAAGAATATGGGCAAAGTTGGGATCAACTCATCCATCAGGCAGAGTTTGCATACAATGACAGTGTAAACAGATCCACTGGTAAGAGCCCATTTCAGATTGTTTATGGAATGCATCCTAGAGGTGTTTTTGAGTTAAATGATGTAACTAATTTGCAGCATGTGAGTGGTACAACAGAAGATATGGCACAGTCTATGAAATAAATTCATGAGCAGGTATAGAAGTCTTTACAGGAAACTACTCAAAAAGTTAAGGAGAGAGTTGATGCTTCAAAAAGAGATGTTCAATTTTCAGTGGGTGATTATGTGATGGTCCATCTCAACAAGTCATGGTTATAGAAAGGAGTTCCTACTAAGTTGCAAATGAGAAGAGTAGGACCATGTAAAATCTTGCCCCAATATGGCCATAATGCTTACAAAGTTGATTTGCCTAATGAAGTTTCTATGTCTCCTATTTTCAATGTTGCAGATTTGGTGCCATTCAAAGGGGAGCTACCATCAGATTCACAAAGAGTTTCAGATCTTTCTCATTCCCTTTCTGATCTTTCTCTCCCCTCTTCTTCTACTCCCATTCCTCAGCAGGTACTAGATTCAAGAATCATCAAAAAGACAAGACACCATACCTACTTGGAGCATCTCATCAAGTGGAAGGATAAACCAGCTTCTGAAGCCACATGGATACCTGAAAGTGACTTTCTCAAAGCTGGCATTCATCTTTCTTTACTTCCCAAAGGAGTCACATGACTTCTTTGTCCTTAGGGGAGTATGGTGCAGGAGCACCTGAGCACCTGAATGCTCAAATCCTAGCAGGTATAACATTTTATTGCAAATTAAGTATGTGTGTTTACTTTATGCTTCTAATAGGCTTAATAGGTTTTTTTTGTAGTGTAATAAGGTTTGGAACTCATTTGTGTTTAAGAGTTTCCAAGATTTTTGTTTTTTCTCAGTGGGCCAAAAACTGTCAATTTTAGGTCCAAATGAGCATTTTTGAATTTTTGATGTTGTAAAGCCTTGAAAGGCATTGGAGCATGTTTATTTAGTTTTTCCAATTTTTTTGAGTGATTGGTTTGAGTGCCAAGTCACCGGGAGTCAAAATGCAACTTTTTGAGCAACAAAAGTTGTCAAAAAGTTGTCAAAAAGTGCAAAAAGTGACTTTTGGTGGTTTTGGTTAGTTCCAGCCTGTACCTGTCCATAAAAAGGCTTCAAAAAGTTGGCACATGTATAAAAACCATGTTCCAATCATTGTATGGGGAGTTCATATTGGAAAAGTAAGAAAAATACTTGTTTGTGCTTGTATTTTGTGATTTTTAACTAGTTTTATGCACTTTTGAGAGTACAGTCCGTACCATGGCTCCATGAGTCTGTACTATTCCTGTTTTTGATTGGTGTGATCTCATTTGATGTTTGAGTAGTGGTTTGGAACAAGTTTTGTTAGAAGTGCTCTTGAGAAAGGCATTGTTTTGTGGTTCCAATGGAAGATCATTCATGGTCCAACTGATTTCTTCAAAGTCTCTTCATCCATGGCTTTGAGGAAATTTGTTGGATCATCTATACATACTATACCATACATCTATTTTCCTTTTCTAGAAATGCACAAGTGTTTTTAAGCCCATGGCAACTGTGTGAAGTGAGCAACTTGGCTTGGGTATTCTTAAATTTGTTTGAATGGTACTTTGCTGTTCATAGCACTGTACTTTGAAGTGTTGAAGAAGAATCAAGTTGGCAAGAGTCATCATTGTACTTTACCATCCTTATCTCTCTCATGACTTGGTTGGATGCAAGAAGCAAAGGTGTAAAATAGACTGCAAAATAGTGAGTCATTATTTCATTGTTAGATCCTCATTGCCAACCTCTCAAAATGGATAGTATGGAATGATGTATTCCCCTTTCATGCATCATGGAATGTATTTATAGATGTTTTTAATGCTAAGAAGATAAGACACACCATTTGATTGTAAAAGACCTAAAAAAGGTTCCTAGAAAAAGTGTATTTCTTTGTCACAGTCTTATAAGACTGTCATGTTTTGTGGCATCCCTTGAGTGTTCAACTTTTAAGATCTTTAAGAGGCTACATGTATTGGTTTTTCCTTGCCATTAACACCCCTTTGCAGGCCAGGGACAGATTGAAGAAATAAATTAAAACAAAGAAAGAAAGTGCAAACAATTTTAAGACTGTTAAAAGTGCAGTGATGGCAGTGTACGACCAACAGTCATAAAAAACTCCTTTCTTACTTGTTTGCAGGTTGCTCCAACTTCTATCAAGTCTTTATTGCATCTATATTTGATATTATTACATTGTATTTGGTTTTAAAATGTTGAAATGTATGCAAAAACATTAAAATCATTGATGTCCCAGTCCTCTAGACTATTTTTTTTTGTGTAAGGGCAGCAGTATGGTATTTCTTTGACATAATGATAACATCCTAATTTGTCTTTTGGATACTTGGAAGTGTTTTCTAGATGTCATAGCAATTTTTGAACATCCAATTTGGGTCTAGTATCATGGAGAAGACTTTTAATTTACAAACCCTCACTAAAACCTTCAAAAACCCTTGAAAAGTGCCTATTTTGTGGGACAGTCCTCAAACAGTCTGTACAATACTTTCCATAGAAAAAATCCTTGAGTCTACATCATCAATAGACCACATCTCCAAGGGTTTGTCATGAAGTTCAACAGATTGAGCAGGGTGAACAATTTTCACTAAAAACTAGGGCTAATTCTAGTAGCCTTTTTGGAGCAAATTTGACAATTTCATGAAATCGGTAAGGAAGGAGGAGTAAGTGATGGTTTCAAATCATTAAAACTGATAATTTAAGCCCTGAGACACCCTACTACAAACTCCACAACATTGTATTAAGTCATTTGATCAAAATGACCATTTGAACCTAGGAGTTGCCTTGAGTAACCCAACGTTCTTTGCATCCAATTTAGAAATTTTCATTCTTGAAAGGTGAAGGACAGTCATCATACTTTGCAGACCTATCTAGATGCTCAATCAACAGATTAATATGATTGAAATCCTTAAAGGTGCAATTAAGATTAAGTAAACCATGGTTCTCCAACAGTTGCCCATTCCTGGAAGAGAGGAGATTCAGCCAGTTGGACAACCAAACTTTTTCATTTTTGGAGACACTCAAGAGGACCTCATTTCAGACTTGAATGCCTTAGCATGGAAGGTAAGGAGGAGTGATTTCCAATACAATAGGGTGCAAGCAGTGTTGAATAGAGAGGAGGAGATAGGAGAAAGGTTTAGAAGAATCCCATTTGTGCCTAGGGATTGATTTGGAAAGCACATTGAGAACAAAAGCCCACCAACCTCAAAGAAGACCATCTTCTATTTTTTCCTCCTCATCATTTTTTCCAACCAAAGTACCTCTAGATACTCATGTATTAGGCATTGTTCTTAACTCATTAATAGTAGTTACTCTCATTTTGTATGCCAGTGGCAATGCTCTTAAAACTTTGGAAATAATTTCATCTTCACTTAAGGAACCTCCACAACATTGTATTCCCAAAAAATCTTCATTAACCCTTTCCATAAAAGAAAAAATTATTTCATCTTCTTCCATTTTCAAATTTCCATGCTTGACCCAGAAGCATTCCAGTTTTGCAATTTTGACAGTGGTATCTCCTTCATTCAATGACTCCAATTTATCCCAAATAGCTTTAGTTGTAGATCGGTCTGATAATCCCATGATTTGCTGATCAGACAAGGTGTTGAAGAGTGCTTCTCTTGCTTTGCAATCACTCTCTTTATCCTTACCCAATGTTGGTGGATTAGGTTGATTTAGTGTAGGACCAACATATCCATTCTTTGTGACATCCCATATGTCTTTTCCAATGCAATTCAGATGTGTCTCCATTCTGATGTTCCATATACCATAGTTAGTTCCATCAAGTTTTAGATTGTCCTTCCTAAAAAATTTAGTTGCCATAGAATCTCCTCAAGTTGTTAAACTTTTGCAAAAAGGAGGACTTAGCTCTGATACCAATTGTTAGGACTCAGAGGCAACTGAGAGGGGGGGTGAATCAATTGTCAATTAATTTCAGCCCAAATATAACTTAATCAAACTTGATACTTAATATCGGTAGACCAAACTTAATGTCAGTAGACAGACTAGCAGTTAATATTTATACCAGTGAAACCCAATGCATATAATAGAAACAGAAACAAAATCCACAACACATAACATGTAGATTTATACGTGGAAACCCTATAAAGGGAAAAACCACGGTGGGAAATCTTACCCAAATCAGATGATACTACTATAGATAGTATGTGTATACAAATGGGGTCTACACATGCAAAAAGGCCAACCACTTAGAGCTCACTACTCAATCACAAAACAAGAGTCACACTGACTACAATTGGATGATTAAATCCAATAATAATGTACTACTCAAAGTAGCATCTCCAATGCTGGATTTAGTAGCGGTTAAGCTCTGATAATCACCTTCAAACCTTGCTTGAAAATTCTCTATGGTTTGCTCATATAATCTTCAATATTTGCACATACCATGTTAGAATACTATAACCATATACCATCTCCTTATCTTCTTCTTTTATCTCACAAATGAGATCTTACATATATACCAAAACCTAAGACCAAATGTGTAGGTCGGCTAATTAATAATATTAAAATTAAATCAATTATAGATAAGTCAAGATGCGATGCATCATGTCGGCTCAATACAATTACAACAATATCCAATTAATAAAATTATCTCCATAACCTATCGTGTTGATCTAGAATAGATAATGCATGTTAGTCTATAACCTAGACCAATTTGCCGGTAACATAAAATATGTTAGCCTGATTAGACCAATAACCAAAATACAAAAACCAAGTGTCCAAACCATGTCTTCGACATAACCAAGTGATCTCTAGATGATAACAAGTCATCCTCAGTGTTGGTGAACAATATGACTTGCCGGAGAGTGATATACCAGTGACTGTGCATAAGTCAGTGAACTTGTCAGTGAACACAATGTGTTGGTTCTACATAACCAAAGATCTCCAGAAGGATAAGTGTTGATAAGTGTTGACATCAATGAAAAAACCAATGCAACACATCCATAATACCAACATACTTTTCTAGAAAATAGTACTTCAAGTTGCTCAAACTCATCATCTTCTCTCTTCGTATCTTCTAATTCCTTTACATACAAAGCTTTCCAGTCTTGCTTACCAGATGTAGATATAGTTGCATGAAAAGAAAGTTCAAACTTCACAGCTCTAGAAGGGCAAAATTCTTCAAGATCAAAAGTAGATAGTTCCGTAACCAAAGTATCTCTGTTGATAGATGTATTAGCCATTGATCTCAATTCATTAACAGCAGTAGCCTTCATTTTGTAAGCCAATGGTAGGGCTCTCAAAACTTTAGAATACATTTCATCTTCACTCAGATTTCCACCAAAACATTGAATTCCCATAACAATCTCATTTACCCTTTCCATAAATGCAGTAATCCTTTCATCTTCTTCTATCTTCAAGTTTTCATATCTCACCTGGTAGCCATAAAGTTTAGCAATCTCCAAATTATCCTAGATAACCTTTCTAGATGATTTGTTGGTTAATCCCATTATTTGTTGATCACAAAGTGCACGCAAGAGGGCTTCTCTTGCTCTACAATCATTCTCAAGCTCCTTGTCCAGGTTTGCCGGAGGAGGATTGCCAGATCCCTGATTATAAGGTGTGACACCATTCTGTGTGATCTCCAAGATCTCCTTGCCAAGACATCTTAGATGAGTCTCCATCTGAATCTTCCATACTGTTTTATTTGTTCCATCAAGTCTCAAAATATCCCTTCAAAAGATAGCTCCAGAAGAACTAGATGAACTTGAACTGTTAGTCGCCATAGGATCTTCATCAAGAAGTTAAGCTTTTTGTAGAGAGGATCAAAGCTCTGATACCAATTGTTAGATAGTTCAATAACCAAAAGACAACTAAAAGGGGTGGGGTGAATCAGTTGTCTCACATTTCTGAAACTATTAGAAATTTAGAACTTTAATATTGGAACCCAAAACATTAATACCGAAATAAAAGTTAAACCAATTAAGCACAAACAATAATCACAGAATAAATACCATCCACATGACACCAAGATTTATATGTGGAAAACCTGGTAAAGGGAAAAACCATGGTGGGAAGCCTACCCACAGTCAGATAATACTTCTGCAGTAAGTATGTCAATTACAATTGAGAGGCCTGCACTTGCAAGAAGGCCAACAACCTAGAGAGCACTGCTCATCACAAAAGGAGCCTCACTGACTACATAGAAATCCATAATACAATCCTAAGAAGTGTTGAACTGCAAAAGATAGCATCTCCTGTGCCTGAGTACAGCTCCAGTTAAGCTCAATACCGGAGTTCTAAATCCTCTTACATAAACCCAATTCGATCTCCAATGATCGACCAAATCCTTTGCTAGAATGATATAACATTATTTGCACATTACACTCCTTGACCATGACCTTTTTCCTAGCCATGATGATCTATAATGAGATCTTACATCTATATATACAAACCTTAGACCATAAACAATTAGGCCAACCACCAAATAATAAACCAATTACATAATTACAAACCATGTCAACCTTAGACCAAATAAGTAATATCCAACATGTAAGACATCTCGGAAATACATCGAGAGGTCCAATCCACACATTACATTAGAGCCAGTCCATAACCTAGATCAACTGGGACCTAGTATAGGTCCGCATGCTACAACAATGATCTCCATTGGCCAAGTCTCAAACATGATCACCAATAGCATCCTGAAACTCCACTAGAAGTTGTACCAATATCACTTATGCAATTCAACAAAGATCTTCATCAAAAGCTCTGCTAGTGAAACCCTTGTTGGAACCAGAAACTAAGCTTCTAGGCAAGTAGGATAGCATTTGATCACCAGACCAAAACCAACCTACTGAATATGAGCATGACTAGCATGAACAAGCCCATTCCATAACCAAACTATATTGAAGCCTACCGGATCATGCTAGATCCAAATCATCCAGAAACCGCTCAACCTACTGGGACCAAAAGGGTGCCAGTAAAGCATCCAAACAACTAGTGTTGGCATCAATGACAAAACATCAATGCAACACATAATCAATTCCACCAAATGGCCAACACCATCAATACCAAAGGGGGAGATTGTTGGCCATTTTGTGGAGTTAATTATGTGTTGCATTTATGTTTTGTCATTGATGCCAAAACTAGTTGTTTGGATGCTTTACCGACACCCTCTTGGTCTTGGTAGATTGAGACATTTTTGGTTGATTTGGATCCGGTATGATTTGGTTATGAAATTGGCTTGTTCATGATACTCATGCTCATATTCAATCAGTTGGTTTTGGTCTGGTGATCGGATGCTACCCTTCTTGCTTAGAAGCTTCGTATCTGGTTCCAGCTAAGGTTTCACCAATAGAGCTATTGATGAAGATCTTTGATGAATTGCATAAGTGGTATTGGTGAAACTTCTTGTGGAGTTTTATGATGCTATTGGTGATCATGTTCGAGACTTGGCAAATGAAGATCATTGTTGTAGTGTGTGGACCTATACTGGGTCCTGGTTGATCTAGGTTATGGACCGACTTTAACGTAACATGTGTATTGGACCTCTCGATGTGTTTCTAGGATGTCTTCTATGTTGGATATTATTTGTTTGGTTTAAGGCCGACATGGTTTATAATTATATAATTGGTATTTTATTTGGTGGCTGACTAATTGTTTATGGTCGAGGATTTGTATATATAGATGTAAGATCTCATTGTAGATCATCGTGGTTATGTTAGAGGTCATGGTCAAGGAATGTAATGTGCAAATAATGTAACATCATTCAGGCAAAGGATTTGGTCGATCATTGGAGATCGAATTGGGTTTATGTTAGAGGATTTATTCATCCGGTATTGAGCTTAATCGAAATTATACTCAAGCATAGGAGATGCTATCTTTTGCAGTTCAACACTTCTCTAGATTGTAGTCTGGATTTCTATGTAGTGAGTGAGGCTCCTTTTGTAATGAGCAATGTGCTCTAGGCTATTGGCCTTCCTGCAAGTGCAGGCCCCTCAATTGTAATTCACATACTTACTGCAGAAGTATTATCTGATTGTGGGTAGGCTTTCCACCGTGGTTTTTCCCTTTACCGGGTTTTCCACACATAAATCTTGGTGTCATATGGATGCTTTTTATTTTGTGATTATTTTTTATTCTTAATTGGTTTAACTTGTATTCCGCTATTAATGTTTTGGGTTTTGGTATTAAAGTTTTAAATTTCTAATAGTTCCGATAAGTTGTGTCAACTAATTCACCTCCCCCCCCCTCTCAGTTGTCTTTCGATTATTTGAATTGTTTAACACTTTCCTCATTTAGGCAACCTCCAAATATCCAATGGTATCCCAACCATCACAACCCAACATAGTCACCTCTACCCTAGTAACCAACACAACTTACAAAAAAAGATCTAACCATACACTTAATGACCAGAATAGGAATGACATGGGACAACATTTCCCCAAAAGAGTACTGAAAATAATTCAGAGAGGCAGAGGCAAGTGCCAAGATCCCAAATGACTGCATCTACTAGAGGAAGCTAACAGTCATCATTGAAACATGCACAAAGGAAGCAAGACACTCTTTGGTTAAACACCTATAGGGTAACTAGGCCTCAATATGCATCCAACACTAACCCACTTCAAGCAAAGAAATACGAACTCTAGTTGGCACAACATCATCCACAAAAAAGAAGGCAGTCTCAGAACTCTCCTAGCAACTGCCAACACCATGTAGCACCAAGAACAAAACTCAAACACCCACGAGGGAACAGAAAGGAGGCTCCAAAATGACAACAAAAATTGGGTAGTTTTCGCCTCTAGATATAGAAGACCCACCACATGATAGGAGGATAAGAGAGAAAGAAACAACAAAGATAAAAGGGTTAGGAGCAAAGAAGGTAGGAACCAAGACAAGGCACAAAAACCAAACCCATAAACTAGCCCCAAAGGCCTAAGAAAAGCATGTAGTAGTAGGGGGCAAAGAAAACCCAAATCTAAAGTAGCTAGACCAAAGGAGAAGTAGACTAACAAAGAGACTCACACAATAAAAATGGGAGGTAAAGGAATGACAAAACCCCACAAAAAGAACAGGGGATAGCCTCCAAATGGGAAGCAACCATCCCACATCTGAACAAGGAAATTAGGGGTAGCCCAGAATACCAAAACACCAGTGCAAGAAAACTAGGGAGCCAAATACAATCACAGAAACCCAGGGTCCCAAACAAAATAAAGGCAATGTACGATAAAAAGGTTCTGAAAATAGAAAGAGAGCAAAGTAGAGAAGCCCAAACACAAAAGAAAACAGAGAGGAAATGGGGTCAAGCAACCACCAAGACCTCCAAACACCCCACAACAAAACCCTCTACCACAAAGGCACTCATCCCATCACATTGAATATGGTCATACTCATCGCCTTCACCTTCACGTCCACCATTACCTTCACATTCATCGCTAGAATTGTCATCTCCTTCATGTCCCATTGCTAGGGTTACCCCTCCTACACTCGCAACAATTCTTTAAAAAATATTTTTAATTAATATTTTTTACTTTTAATATAATAATCTTACAACATAATGTATTATATTATCTAAAATAAATATTTAGAATTTATTAATAATTAAAAGTGCTTTGATTGATCAAAGTGGGATAGGCCCAAGCCTTTTACATAACTCCTTAAAAGCAACTATTTTGGGCGCATGAGGAGTGCACACCCAGCCAAAAAACTAAACCAAAATAAATTTTAAAAAATCACAAAAACCCAAATAGACAAACAGAACAGAATCGCTACACAAAGAGACAAAAAGAAAACCAGACAACTAACCACCCTCCAGAGACACAAAGGAATGGCGTAATGACTGGGACCATAATCATCTTACCATTCATTGTATAACACTTCAACTTTACCAGTAAAAGATGTTTTTTTGTGAGAATCTTTTCCTAAAGACAAAGCCACAAAATTCGGAATAACCTTAACAACAGAGGTGAGGGGGTCCAATGCCATAGAAATAGAAGGAGATTCTAGATGTCTCTTCCTCTTCACTTTCCTTTGTTCAATCTCCTCCAGCATAACATGCAAAGAGGCAAAATTCTTGATCGCCATTTCCTCGCTCAAAATAGTCATCTCCCCAACTTTTCTTTTCGAAGCCTCTTGATTTTCGTGTAGCTCGACCATGTCTTTCTTCTCATCCCTTTGATTGATCTTGGCAATCATTGCGTTCTTTCAACTTCTCCTTTGTGATCTCCTAATTTTCCAGTTTACCTGCCATGTCATTGGTTGCCTTCCAAACCTTCTCGTCTTTTTCTTCCAAAACCCAACTGTCAGCACGAGCCTCCGCCTCCACCACTGCTTCTAATCTGTTTATCTTCCTCTTGGCCACATTCAGCTAGAAGAGGAGAAAACGAATGTCTGTATCATGTCTGTCAACAGCCCTAGCCAACCCATTAACTTTATCTGAAAGAGTAGGGAGAAACACCATAATTAAAAGTGTTATATATAATTATATAAAAAGATAATATTTGGCTGTGGGGAAGAATCGATATCTTGGCTTACCTTCCGTCACCTACACGCATTCTTCTCCGTGTGTTTTTTCCAGATTGACAGGTGTGAATAAACTTTACAATAATCTTCTGGTTGCACTTAACAATTGCTTAATAATCGCCATGATCATGTGATGTATCAGCGGCGCGGGAGAAGGTATCGATAATCTTTCTTACCACATTTGTAATAGTTATCATACTTTGTTACCTCTAAATCAAAGCATTAAATGTCATAAGCTTACCGCATTGACCCTCTGTACAAATAATTGACCACGGAAAGGCACAGAAGATGACTAAAACTTGAATAAAGATCAATAAAATTAAAGAAACATAAAAACTATGAAGAAATTGTGCTACGAAGAAAGTAGAAGGATTTAAACAGAGTATGCAATAAAGTGTATTCGTAGAATGCAAGACCGCCTTCATTTTTCAGTATGAAAAGGAAACTATATCAATGCGAAAGAGATGATTCACGGCATAGAATTGTCTATGGGACAGTGGAAAAGGTAGGTAATAAAAGAGTTTCAAGCGTAAGATGGCTCTAGAAAATTAAAATCCGCCAGTCTGTGCTTGAAAATAATAGATAATTGCAATAGCATTATTCATCTTCAAGAGAGCGAAAGTTTGAAGAGGGAAACAATGTTTAAACGATAAAATTGTGAAGCCACCTGAAAATCTTCAGCACACAAACGATTTTAACAGCGTCCCTCTGAAAAAGACGCCATTTCTCCCATTATAAACAACATTGTAAGCACCTCCCAGCTAAATAATAAGGAATGAAAACAACTGGTTCCGGGAAATATCATCATTCTCATTTGAATACCTCCTCCTTCAGCATGCTTCTTTTAAGGAAAGTGGTCTCATAGACTACCCTGGTTACAGGAAACGCACAAAGTAAGTTTTTTTGCGAAGAGGTTTGGAAACTTTCAGGCAGAATTGCAGGGCACGCACAAGATAGATTTGTTGGAAAGGCTTTAAAAACTTTCAAGCAAAAGTTATGTTTAGGCGTAAGGCCCTCTTCCACTGAAGGATACACATTGGAGTTTTAGTCATCTTCTAAACTAAAAATCATTGTTCTTAACGTCCAACAAGTCATCGGCATTGCCCCCATCGAATGGAATAGCCAAAATGTGATCAGATGCAGTATACTCAAGAATATGCTTTCCCTAGTGGAAAGCAATGGGGACAGCAACGAGTAAAGAGAGATTAAAATAAAGTGTTACACACAAAATTCCAACAAGACATTTTTTTCATTCCAAATTCAATGCGATTTGGAGTGACTAAAATGGCGCTGCAAGTGTTGGAAGTTGAAGTCCAACGGACTCCTTCCCTGTTTGTCGCCAAAACTCTTGGCTATTCATATTCTTCCTGGAAGCTCTTTAAGAGCTGATTGTAATTCATTTTCTAAAGTTGATTGCCAGAGCTGATTGCAGCTGTGTAGATGTAAACCAGATTGGTGAATAATATAGTGATTCCCCTGCTTCAAGTGTGGATGTAGGCAATTGCCAAACCAGATAAATCTGTGTGTTCTTGTTGTTTGTGTTGTGTATATTTAATTGTTGTCTGCACTCGACGAGCGATAACAAATATTTATTCTAAATTTTAACCATACAAATTGTTATTAATAGTATTATATTTAAAATGACTACTTAAAAATATAAGTAGAAAAATTAAATATTCATAAGTTATTAGTGCGACAAATAATTTCTTAAAATGCTGAGCAGTAGTTGATAACCAAAATAAGCTAACTGTGGTGTTGCATGGACACCTGTCTTTAATGATGAAACATGAATTAATTGTGAGAACAAACTTAAAAGTCCAATTTTTCTGTATTTATGTTTCTATACAAAGGAGGTTAAATGCAATAAATAAATTCTAATCATGTATATTTAGAATTCTTTCTATTTAGCAAATGCACAAATATTATCATGATAAATATTTCCTTGAGAAACAATAAAACCAGTTTTAAAGGAATACAAATTTATAAGACAAATAAATTGTTCTATTGATTCCAAACTTTACAATAACCATATAAAGATCTTAGATACATCAAAATACTTTAGATTCTTATCATATAAAACTTAAGTTATTAAAAAAACAAACAAAACAAAAACTAAATCTTTAAAGAACTAAAAGTTAAAAACTGTATTACAGATGATTTTACTAAATATTTGAAAAGTCCAAATACACAATATCGATTAAACATCTTTGCACCATAGTGTCTATCTAGTATTGTTAATTTAAATTTTAACCAATCTTCAATAATTGTCATGTTCATGTAATATATCAGCCCGGGAGATGCTAACGATAATCTTTCGTGATCTCCACGCCCAACGCGGCGTTTTATAAAACGACATAAGCTTATCTTGTTCGAGCTCTTCCTAGAATTTTGTTCCTAGCCGAAAATCGTCGTTGTTATCACCGTCCGAATAAGCACAATATGCACGTCAAAGGCATTGCCCCAACCGGATTAAATTGTCAGAAGTACGTTCAAGAATATACTATACCAGCTGCAAAGCTATGGGGACGGGAGGATGCAGAAATTAAACTAAAGCATTTCTCTCAAAAAGATTAAAGCAAGACATTTTCCCTTTTCCAATTCAGTGCAATCTAGAGTGACTAGAAATGGCACTCAAAGTACTGTCTGCACTCGATGGAGCGGCAACACAGCTCTATCATTTCACTGCAATAATTATCACAGGCATGGGCTTCTTCACGGACGCTTACGACTTGTTTTGCATCCCGCCCGTCTCCAATCTGCTTGGAAAAATCTATTACAAGAAAGATAATGGCGGTCTCTTACCCATTCATGTAAAAGCTCTAGTTAACGCAACAGCTTTATTCGGAGCATTGGCTGGCCAACTGTTCTTCGGATGGCTTGGGGACAGGATGGGGCGAAAGAAGGTCTATGGAATTACTCTCAAGTTGATGGTCGCCACTTCGATTGCTTCGGGCTTTTCCCTCGGCCGCTCTCGCAGGTCTGTATTGACATGCTTATGTTTTTTCAGGTTCTGGCTGGGGTTTGGCATTGGCGGGGACTACCCACTCTCTGCAACAATCATGTCCGAATATGCGAATACCAAAACCAGAGGAGCTTTTATGGCTGCTGTATTTGCAATGCAGGGTCTTGGAATCATTGCTGGAAGTACAGTTGCTATAATTGTCAGCAAATTTTTTGGAACAGGGCGTTCAATTCCATCCGAAGACCAGCAGGACATGGTGTGGAGGATAATCCTGATGTTCGGAGCAGTTCCTGCAGGTTTAACGTATTATTGGCGAATGAAAATGCCAGAGACAGCTCGTTACACGGCGCTCGTGGCTAAAAACGTCAAACAAGCAGCAGCTGATATGTCTAAAGTTCTTGATGTGTATATTGAAGTAGATGAAGACAGTGTCTTAAGTCTCGAAAGCCTGGAGGAACAATTTGGGTTGTTTTCCTGGGGTTTCGTAAAGCACCATGGCCTACAGCTGCTGGGCACTACATCCACTTGGTTTTTCGTCGACGTTGCATTTTACAGCAGTAATTTGTTGCAGATCGACTTATACCGCAATACAGGGTTGTTGCAGAAATCGTCTGAGTATAAAAATCCGGTGCATGAAGTTTTTCGGAGTGCGAGGGCACAGGCATTGGTTGCCTTGTGGGGAACTCTGCCGGGGTATGTATTCACCATTTTTCTAGTAGATCGTATTGGCCGGCGTATAATTCAGCT
Organism: Cryptomeria japonica; assembly: GCF_030272615.1. Lineage (NCBI taxonomy): Eukaryota > Viridiplantae > Streptophyta > Pinopsida > Cupressales > Cupressaceae > Cryptomeria > Cryptomeria japonica. The sequence continues at coordinate 630,080,199 of NC_081408.1, read as the reverse complement.
TGTAGGATTTTTTTTTATGTCAGTGTTTTTATTTGCGCTTGCCTTCGCATTCAAACATTGGGTAAATGAATCGAAAGGAGGATTTATTGCGATTCATTCTCTGATATTTTTCTTTACTAACTTTGGTCCCAATACAACGACTTTTATTGTGCCGGCGGAGTTATTTCCTGCACGACTGCGATCAACGTGCCATGGCATTTCTGCAGCTGTTGGAAAAGCAGGCGCCATAATTGGAGTAGTCGGCTTCTTGTATGCATCGCAACCCAAGGATAAGCACCAGGATTCATTTGGTGTTGGAGAAAATGACCATCTTACCGGCATAGGACAGGGAAACGCCTTGATTCTTCTTGCAGTGGCAAGCTGCCTGGGTTTTTTGTGTAGCTTTTTGATACCAGAAACAATGGGGAGATCTTTGGAGGAAAACGATGTACAAGCATCTCGATCTACAGCTGAAGTGGAACTCCAGGCTGAGTTTGAAAAGCATAACTTAATATAGAAGAGACAGACTCACCATAGCCAGTGTTGTGGTGCAGGTTTACTGATATAATAAATGTCAGTGTAAAACATTGTAATTGTCTTTTGTTATAATTGGATTGTAAATAATGGAATTCTGATGATGTTTTAATAATCATCTAAACATTTATCAAGGAAGGAATTTCATTAAGACACAAAATAAAAAAAATTAATAAGAAAACAATAAAAAAAATCAATATAGAAATATTAAATTTTTATTATATGGATTTACTTTCTATTCTTCCCAATACTTACGTAATGATATAATATTAATTTAACAAACTAAAATCATTTGAATTTGTAAGTGATCTCAATTTTTATCTAAAATTGACACAAAAATCTAGAAGTTTATTTTGTCAAATGTCTCCAACAAATTTATCACATTCTTAAAAAATCAGATTATGTATATATTTTTTAAACTACACAATATTAGTTGCCATAGATTTTGATAATCTCAAAATAATGAATAATTTTTCCAACGAATTTATCACATTCTTACAAAATCAGATTATGTACAGATTTTTTAAGCTACATAATATTAGCTGCCATAGATTTTGATAATCTCACAATAATGAACAATTTTGAAAAACTTCATGTAGTGCCTTTCTCACCATTGGGTCATGCAATTCCACTACTATACTCTTTGATACAGCTTGCCTCATGTTAGTTATGTAACTACCCTTGCTAATGTTCCACATCTACAACACCAAATGACCAATGCTATTTTCTTATATCTCTACATTATAGTTCTTAGTATGGAATCATGCGCAACTCATTTTTCTTTGTATGCAAGTTGTATTTTGATTGAAGAAATTGAGTCATTGATTACATCATTACTTCAAGAGGTGCAACCCTACATGGTAGGAATAGAAGGTTAGTAAATCTATCTACATAAAAACAATGGCTTGGCATTCCTGATAAATACGTTTGACATCCAGATTGTTATAATTGACATGCAATGTGGCGGCAGTAAGGTATTATAATTGAAATGTACCGCATTATAATTGAAATGCAATGTGCTGGTGGTAAGTTGTTACAATGTGTGTGCAACATGGTGGCAGTTACAAAGTGAATGAAGTGACTATTGAGTTTCCAATTCGGTGATGATTCTTGATGTTTTCTTGATGGTAATAGAAAGAAAGACAATGAAGACCACATTTGCATTTGCATTAAACGAATGGGGAAATTTCGCAACAATTTCATTCTTATCAATTTCATACCTATTTATGAAGGCAGAGCAAACAAACACAAAAGAATGATAAATTTGATTCATTTTATAATTGATTACAATTGCCTCTTTTTATTGAGGTCTTAAAAACATCTGGAATACATCACAGTCGAAACATATGCATAGAAAATTGACTGGAGGTTACTAGGAGAGATGTCCAGAATTTTATGTGAAGCTTTTGTTATACATGCTCAGCTTCTCGATTTCACTTTTTCTAGCGTCTAATGACTAATGTTCTCCTTCTCTTCTTTGTCTTTTAGTTAGTACCAAGTCTTCAAACTTACTCAAATTATTTTCTTGTATGATATCTTCAAATATTTTCTTCAACTATGATGTCTTTCTCTTGGCTTCCTCCAACTATTGCAACAATCTCTTAAAAAATTCAATACTTTAATTGAGACCTTCCCACGGCTTCACTACATATAGATGTTTTCCTAGACAATAAGGAAAACCATTTATCTTTCTTGAGAATTCAAGTATTTCACGCTTCCTATAAACATATGAACATTTATGCTAAATATAAGGTTTTGACCATACGTGTAATCTTTTGCTTTGATCCATAATTCTATCCTTCATCCATTTTTTTGCGTCTAGTAATAGAGTCATTCTTTGGCACTTTGTTCCAACATGTCTTCTCACAATGATTTCCCAAACCAATCATTTCCTTTATCTATTGCATATCCAAGGCCCTCATACTTTGGCCTAATTATTAGCTCAATTGGTTTTCTCATTCCCTGTTCACACATTCTTAATCCTTTACCTTCATAACCTATTTTCTGTGTGATATTCAAACCAACATTTGGAAAACAATTTTTTTTAATCTCATCACATCTAATAGGATTTGCAAATTTAAACTCATTTATTATCTTCAACTTTGCTTTCTTTATCATAAACATCTTCAGTAAAATCACATTTACAAATTGATTGATTAGAGGAACAACACAAATTCTCAATATCATATGAAACATCACAAATTGATGGCTTGAATTTTTAACATGCATTTTGATTTTTCAACAACTTTTTCTTCTAAATCTTCATTTTTCTTCTTAACCTCGTCAAACAATTTCACTCTTTCTTCAAACTCTTCATTTTTTTTAAAACTTTCACTAAATCATTTTCATGATCATCATAGGTATTCATATTTATTCTTTCCAAACTCCTTTAAATTTTCTATCAATTTCAAATTGCATTCTTTAACATTCATCAATTCTTCTTCCAAATTATCTTTTCCCTTCTCCTTCCTTACTCTTTTACCAACCTTTCCCATTTAGACAAAGGATTTTAACTTACCTTGGGAGATTAGCTACTATGATTTGGACAATACCACGTACCTTCACTCTTCTATGATTTTCTTTGTCACCATGGTAACCAATCCTCTATCAGTTGTTGTACTATGGCAAATGCAAGCATATGGCTAAACACACCTTCAATGACATCTTAATATATGCAATTTCTTACATATACACAACGCATGTTTTCTTTGAGCATGACATTATCTATCTTTTGATGGAGAAACAATCTTTAAATACTCAAACTTTTTAACTTATACTTCATTTAATATTCTTCACAATTTTAATAAAAAATACTTTCACCCAAATTTTACAGCTTTAATATCTTTCACGAAAAGAACAATAATTTTTACCAACAAATAATTATTACCTTTTTATATCAATGGGTGGATTGACAACTTCTGATCTTCATTTAACTCTCTCTTGTTGACCAATGATAGATCTTTCCTTATTCTTCCTCATCATACCAATGTTAGTGCATCAGATCATATTATAACTTTGTAGTTAAGCACACAAGGGTTGGAGTAGTACTGCGATGGATGACCTCCCAAGAATTCTAGTGTTGCACCCTTTGTACAGCCTCAATTGACCTAGTTGTTGAGAATTTGTGCTTTTCAAAAAAAAAGATCACAAGTTCAAATCCAAGAAAGGGCAAGGTATGTATGCCTCGTTTATAGCACAATTAGGTGCCTCTTGCAAGGAGTACAAGATAGTCTCATATTACTATAAGCCATCATTAACCCACATAAAGACTGTCTCACATCATGAACTCGAAAAAAATCTTCCTTTCTCTATTTCATCTGAAATCTCTCCTTCAGCCGATCTACCCTCCTTTGATAGCGGCATAGCGGCATCATTCTTGGGATCTTTTTTCTCTTCTAGCATCCTGACCGTTTTGAACAATCCCTTCTTGTATGAGGACTAAAACAACATCAACCTATGTTCCCAATCTCTGTTGCAGCTACGGATTTGTCTTCTTGCGATCTCTTGTTCACAACAGCAAGCTTTAACTGCCAAACTAACGGTGATTTCTTCTCCAACAAAGAGGAATTTCTCCTTAACTCTGCCTTTCCTCTTGTCCGGCTAATAAGACAGTGTGGACAGTAATCATCAAACGACAACAAACTTTTTTGAGTCATATCAACCTCAATTTACTGCAATCTTCTTTTCATTTGGCGGCGATTCCAATCTCAAACTGGCTTTGCCGTGATCAGCCTGCTCTGACAAGCTTCATACCCACGACCATCAACACCTGCTATCTCCCAATCTCTTCAGGTTACAATTGGCTCTAATACCAAACTGAAGGCAGACCAAACAAACACAAAAGAAGAGACAAATTTTATTGATTGAATAATCGACTACAAGTGCCTCTACTTTTGGAGGACTTAGAACCATCTGGAATAAAGGTCAGTGAAAACACATGCATAGCAAATTGACTGGATGTTGCTGGAGAAACGTAGAGAACGCGGTGGGAAGTTTCTGGTATAAATGCTCGGCTTGACAATTTGCCTTTGTCTTGTGCCAAAATTTAATACTTACCAACGGTATAGTTGGGCGATGAGGGCTTGCGTCTAGGAGACCAGCATTGGACAATCTCTTAAGTATATTTCACATTCATATCTTTCAGTGTGGTTGTTGTACTATGTTTTTCAAGGTATATTGTATTTATTATTTTATGGATGTCCATTTTCCCTACTCAGAAATTTGATTGCAAATGTTGTTCTTGTTTAGAGATGGCTTCCTCTTGGAGATCGCAGTGGAGAATCTATGTAAGTATGATTGACTTTGCATTGTTGTTGAGATTTGTGTTATGCAATAAGCACTGTCAAGACAATCTTCAACAGATTTTTTCAGTTGTTTGGCATTCTATCCTCCCGTGGTCAGTATTACTACCTTCACCTGATTTCTCCATCATTGTATACTTGTCATTGGAGGCAGTTACTACGACATAATGTTCTCCACTTTTATCGATTCATATTAAATATTTCAATTCATATCACAAATATTCAGACTTATAGATCATGTAGATTGAGATGTGTTGTCAATTAAAATTTATCACTATTCCCGCAACTTAAGAGGTCTATCAATCGTTCATTTCAAAGATATAGTACTTGACTATTTAGTCGATGCCTTATTTGAGATGGTGTACTTGAATTTAGGTGCATGTGGTCATTAGATTTTTTTTTTTTTGCCTTTGATCTGTTCTTGATAAATAGAATAGTGTGAAAATATTATATTTGTGTGAATAATCAGGAATGTTGTAGTCCACTACAGCTGCCGTCTGCGACTCTAAGAGTAAACCACATACTCTGGTTTTTTATCAGATCATTAATCACTTTTCAATTCATTGATACGGTTGCACCGTATATTATGTTCGTCTGTCACATATAGGCATATGGTCACTATATTTTCCTAGCGAGTCTCTGGCCTCCGTAATTAATAAAAATTTATCCCAGTTTAGAGGAATGTCCTTGCTCTGTGTTGATAGAAGTCAAGGTTGCAAGTTTGTCTTTGCACGCGTACCATTTGGGTGAAAGTTTCTATTAGTTAGCGAGCACATCATAGCACAGAATTGTTAGAAATAGGGGAGGAAATAGACACAAAAACAGAGCATGAAGAAAACAGAGCAGCATAAGGAAGACAAATTTTATTTATCAAACCATATTTTCTATTCATCCATTCATTCCCACACAAAATGATTACAAAAAGCCTCTTTTAATGGAGGTCTTAGATGTTTCTAGAATGGGCAGGAGGTAGCTGGAAACTTCCAGAATTTTGCATATAAAATAATGTTTAAAGACTATAGATGGTACGGTGGACAAATTGGAGTAGATGTTGAAAACAAATACAAATCCTGCCATTAATTTTGTAAACACTTGTGCATAAGAGCATGTGGATGGGGGTAGGTGAGATTAGACTCCAACACTCCCCCTTAATCTCAACTACCAATATTCTATCCATTCTTTTGTTCTTTCAGCTTTCTTCAACTATCTTTTTTTTTTGTCTGTAACCTTTTCTTTGGTTTTCTTGCTAACTTGTTGTTGCTACAGCTGCTACAATTTTCAGCATTCACAATGTCTTCTTTTTAACTGATATCCTCCTCTGATTTTCTGATTTCTTTTATCAACTGCTCTTTCTTTCTTGAGCTCCAGTTTTCTTCAATTTCTGCTGTAGTCTCTCAATCTTTTTGGTTTGAAGTATTCAAAACATCATACAATTAGTAGTTGCCTTGCTAGACAATGGTTTCTTTTGGCTGAAAACATTTTTAATCCCTTTTGGACATTCAAAGCTTTCATTACTTTCATTACTTCTATTGTTCTTCACATATGAACATTTGTACAATCTTTTGAACATACTAGTGAGCTTTTGCCAATTAGTTCCATAGGTCCATCCACAATCCATTTTTATACAACCTGTTATTGATTCTTTCTTCCAACACATTTTTTCAGAATGATTTCTCAAACCACTAATTTTACATAGATGTAAGTCCCAACACATTTCTTTTGTGTGTCCTTCTCTATTGCAATGAAAACACTTAATACAATGCCTTTTATGGGCTGTTTTGTTTGAACTAGTAGCATCATTTTCTTTTCTTGTGACATATCCAAGACCTTCATACTTTGGCCTCATTATAGACTCAATAGGCTTTCTAATTCCTTGTTCTTGCTTTCCCAATCCTTGACCTTTATAACTCATTTTCTTCATGATTTTTAAACCAATATTCTTATCATCACAACTAACATAATGTGTAAACACATTCTCATCTTCTTTCTTGCATTCTTTATCACAAACAGTTTCAACTAAATCACCTTCACTAAATGACAAACACAAATCTTTTGTGTCACATAAAGCATTACTAACTAGTGGTTTTAACTTCAAACATTCATTCTCTTGTTTCAGATTTAAGAGTTCCCTTTTCTGTAAACTGTTTTTTTCTTCTAACCTTTTTGACATTTCTTCCAAATCATCAAACTTCCTTTTGACATCATCAAATAACTGTAATTTCTCTTCTAATTCCTTATTTTTATCTTTAACTTCATTCAATTCTTTTTCAAGATTATAATTTTCATCTAACAGTTCACATTTTTCCATTTGCTTCTCTTTTAAAAGAAATATCATTTCTGAAATTTTCTTCTTACATTCCTTCAATTCTTCTTTTAAATCATTTGTTTTCTCTTTCTTTACTCTGTCCACTTTACCCATTGAAACAAAAAAATAAGAATAAACTTACCTTACCCTGACACTTGACTGTGTTTCTGCTGCTGCAAATTTCTTTCTTTAAACAACTCTATATACCTTCACAATCTTTACCCAACAACTTACACTTCCAGTCTGCTAGAGTCTTCTCCTTTTGACAACCTTTTTAACTGCTATGGCCTCCTTTATGGCCTCCTTTTCCTCAAACTTCTGCAACTCATCTCACCTCTTGGCAGCAATATTTTCAAAAAATATAATATGACATTTTTTTCTTCAAGAATTCTTCTCTTTCATTTAGCCTTATATTGACCTTGACCAACTACGGTGGCCTCATGAGGAACCTCAACTCCTCTTTTTCTTGGGTCTTCCTTCAGCTTGGATTGGCTGCTTAACTTTCACCAATACCATTCAGCGGCGGTTTCCACTATGCACAGTGGCACACTTAATACAATATGCGATCTGTTCTATAGAACCAATAGATCAATCCTGGCACCAGATTCTTTTAGCATTCACCTCACCACTTTTGGGTCTTTGAGCTCTTTAGCTAACTGCATCAATAGATTTATGATCTCTAATCCTGTCAGCTACAATGTCTTCAATACAAGAGTTTTCTGAAATCACTCTTTTAAACACCTAGATATGGCATTTAAAAGTCTACAAATGAAATAGCAGCACTCATAAAATAACTAACAGTTGCACATTTTTAACTAACTGCTGCTCTAGATTAACAACCCAAAAAAGACCTCAATGTTGTCAACATTAAAAGTCCTACGGATTCTTCCAACTTTTAGGCTCTTACACAGCTTGTGATTGGAATCTTGCACATTACACTCTTACCCTTGGGCTTTTCTGCCTCTCCAGGAAACTATAAGCCTTTGGCTCTGATACCACTGTTAGAAATAGGGGAGGAAATAGACACAAAAATAGAGCATGAAGAAAACAGAGCAGCATAAGGAAGACAAATTTTATTTATCAAACCATATTTTCTATTCATCCATTCATTCCCACACAAAATGATTACAAAAAGCCTCTTTTAATGGAGGTCTTAGATGTTTCTAGAATGGGCAGGAGGTAGTTGGAAACTTCCAAAATTTTGCATATAAAATAATGTTTTAAGACTATAGATGGTACGGTGGACAAATTGGAGTAGATGTTGAAAACAAATACAAATCCTGCCATTAATTTTGTAAACACTTGTGCATAAGAGCATGTGGATGGGGGTAGGTGAGACTAGACTCCAACAAGAATTTAAGTCTTCTTCATGTGTATCATATTATGGGCTTTAGATATATGATAGCACTTTACATTAAAGAAAAAAACAAGAAGATTCATATTCATTAATTAAAAGTAGTAGAACGATACGTTAAAATCATTCATTTAATAGGTGCAATATTATCGAGCTGAATTAAACCTTTCTGTTCTATTACAAGGGCATATTCCAAATTAAATTTTATCCTGGTTTAATGAATTTAATGATTTTAGTCATTAATATCATTCATTCAATAAGAGGAATATTATTAAGTTGAATGTAACCCAGTTAGTAGGCATAGGTACAATATTTGCAATGTTAGTGATCTGAACTATAATTGATTTTCTTGAAGCTTAGATTTGAAGCAATACATGAGAACCATGTACATCTAACATAGAGATAAAAGTATCTTAAACTATATTAAGCCTATGATCCTCTGCATTTACAATTATTATTTTATACATCATTTTGCAATTCCTCTTTAGAGTGAAAAGCACCTAAAATTAATCTGCTTTTAAGGTTGCATGTTGTGAGCAAATATGAGCAGTAGGTTCATACAACAGGCAAACTGCAGTTGACAACATTAATCATTCTATGGCTAGATACCAAGAACCATCCATTCAAAGCTTCATATTGCTTTTTTTTTATTATTAAATTCAGGGTGCTGCAATGAAGCAGTATTTTGAATTTCCTTGAGCTGGCTATGAATAAATCCTAAAACTGAATGTCATTGCAAGATGAAAAGAAGGCTCAAAGCTTAACACGCGAAAAAACATGCCCTATAAAATGATAAACATTCAAATTGCTATGTGTAAAGCTTCAAAATAATTTTCAAGTCAAATGGTTAAACAACCGTATCACATTCAACAGCACAAAGAAACCTGCCACTATAAAATGTAACACTCACCCAGAAGATGTGTATAAGAAGACAACTGAGATAATCGACATAGCTGATGGGAATGACGAACTGCCTTTTTTTGAGTATTCTTGTAGCATTCTATTCAGGAATCATCTGAAAATATTTCATTTAGGAGCTGCATGTAAATCTTATTCTATCCTAAATCTTTTATTAAGAGTTTTCTATAAATATTCCTTTCAAAATTCTTCAATTTTGTTACCTGTGCGGTCATTGATATTATAGCTTAAGATTATTATTTTAATCTGAAATGTTCCTATAGCAACATAGGATAATTATCTAAACTTGATTCTTTATTTTCATAGTTCTAAATTCATTTATTATCCTTAACCAATATTCTGCATTTATATATATATATATATCAAGTTTTGCAGAGTTTACGACTTTTCGATTAATTTTTTGCAACAAAATTTTGCATGCTTTCAAGCTTCTTGGTATCTAAATTTATCCTTTTAGAAAATTTTTCGTCTTTTCCATTATCAGTTTTAAAGTTTTGTAACGATGATTATGCTAATGCAGAGGGTGCACTTAGAAGTTGGTAGCCAATTTAGGTGCAGTTCATAACTATTTTGTATAGTAGCTTTGGTACCTGTCAATATTGTCTCTTTAGTTTTGGCCTATCTCCATGATCTAGCGAGTTAGGTTCAGGAAAAAATTACTATTTGTAGTATTAGGTTTTCTGGCATTTCATTGACTTTGAATCCAATTTCGTTTGCTTTTCTTTGGGTATATGCGAGAAGGCTTCGCATCCAAACACATGAAGATGCGAATATGAAATCCTCTTCACTTGTCATTCCTCTTCCGGAATACCAAAATCCAATTTAGATGATGGACTTCGGTTAATTAAATACACTGCTATGTTACACGCTTCTGCCCAAAAATCTTTGCCTAAACCTACATTAGACAACATACATCGTGCCTTTTCAAGAATTGTTCTATTCATCCTCTCAGCTGCACCATTTTCTTGACGAGTAAAAGGAACAACCTTGATTCTTCTAATCCCATTATCAGCAAAAAAAACATCAAATTAATGTGAACAAAATTCCCCACCGTTATCGGTTTGTAAGAATTTAATCCTATGCCCAATCTGATTTTCAACTAATGCCTTGAAAATTTTAAATTTTGAAAACACTTCAGATTTCCTAGAAAGCATATAAATCCATACTTTTCTTGTACAATCATCAAGAAATGTTACAAAATAGTTAGCTCCTCCAATGGAGGTTACCTTGGTTGGTCCAAAATCATCTGAGTATACAAGCTCCAGCGGTGTTGTCTCTGTGTCACGCCCACCTTTCAGAAAATTGACTCTCTTTTGTTTGCCATATAGGCAATGTTCACAAAAGGCTAAGTCAACAAGCTTGAGGCCCAGTAGCTGATTTCTTGTATGCATAAAATGGAGACCTTTCTTGCTAATGTGCCCAAGTCTTTGATGCCAAAGATCTACTTTGCTGTCCTCAATCACCATTGCAGCTCCTACTTCACCATGAGTCTTAAATATGTATAGACTTCCCACTTTATTACCATTTGCAATCAACATGGTACCATGTGTTACTTTCCATGTATCCGAGAGTAAATTAACATTAAGACCTTGACCAAAGAGCTATCCAACGGATATCAAATTCCGCTTCAATTTTGGGACATGGCAAACATCTTTGAGCAGCCATGTTTTACCACCTTCTAATGGCAGCAATACATCCCCTCTGGCTATAATTTCACAAGTTTTGTTATCTTCTAAAAAAACATTGCCAAAGTGACCTTCATGGTAGTTAATGAATGCTTCAAGACATGAGGTAGCATGATAGGAGGCACTGGAATCAAGAACCAATGAATCCAGAGTAGTGTCAGTTGTTGAAAGGATTAAAACGCTATCATCTTTATCATAAACTGTATTTTCTTCGCTGTCCCGCACTCTCTCTTGTGCTCTTTTCAAATTTCTGCAATCTTTTTTCACATGACCAGCTTTGCCACAAAACCAACATTCACCATTTCTATTTCTAGACTTCGATCTCTTTGGTGATTTCGAACGTCTATGGTAATTATTTCTGCCTCTATTATGACTTCTACCTCTATTATTGGTGTTGACCACCATTAATGCTTCATCGGATGAAGGTTCATCATTCTTTCTTCTCAAATCCTCGCTGAGAAGAATAGCTGCTACATCATTAAAAACTAACTTATTTTTACTAGCTATAGATGTGCTAACTATTGTTACAACACCATCGCAGCTGCTTGGTAAAGAGCATAATAACAAAACAGCCTTGCTTTCATCATCTTGTGTCATCCTCACTGAAGTCGCTTGAGTAATCAATGTATTGAATTCATTGATGTGGTCTGCCATAGCACAATCTTCCTTCATTTTCAGTTTGTACAAGCGCTTCATAATAAAAACTTTATTTGTAGTCGAAGCCATTTCATACATGGCTAAGAGTCTATCCCATACATCTTTTGTGATTGCATCACCCGTGACATTGAAGAGAACATTATTGGACAACGAGAGAAAGATTATCGCTCTCGCTTTCTTGTCCAATTTTCAAAATCTTCATCATCCATCCTAGTTGGTTTCTTTGCTTTCCCTTCAAGTGTGATTGAAAGGTCTTTCTCTATTAGCAAAGACTCCATCTGCACTTTCTATAATCCGAAGCTATGTCCAGAGAACTTCTCTATCTTCGATTCTTCCATGATTCTAGAAATTCAAACACCAAAATCTAAACAGCGATCTAACCTCGCTCTAATACCAATTGTTAGGATGAAGAATCAAATTGAAAAATAGTAGATAAACAAAATTAACAACACACAACAATAAACAATGAGACACACACATTTATCATGGTTCAAAAATTGCCTACATCCACACTTGAAGCAGGGGAACCAATTTATTATTCACCAATCTGGTTTACATATACACAGCTGCAACTAGCTCTAGCAATCAGCTTTAGAAAATGAATTACAATCAACTCTTAAAGAGCTTGCAAGAAGAATATGAATAGCCAAGAGTTTTGGCAGCAACAAGGAAGGAGTCCGTTGGACTTCAACTTCCAATAAAAACAAGAGGCTAAACTAAAATAGTTTAGATATTGGAGGACATGCTTGATATTTTCTTCATTTTTATATATTGTGGAAAAAATAATCAACAAAATGAACATTATAAGCTATTATGAGAAATTAACATATTTTACAAATACGGTCAGGTTTATAATTGGGTTTAAATTTCTATTTGTAATGTTTCATTACTCTCAAATTTAAAATCTAATTTTAGCACATTATTAATTGTAATGCGTATATTACCTAATGTCACATAGGCTTAAAGAGTCATGGTTAGGGTTACTATTAAAATAGATGTATGTTTGGGATTGTGCTTATGGTTGTCAGTTACCATCAATAAGTGCAACAATTAGGATTATTGTTGAATAAGACTAAGTGTTCAATTATCATTATAGTTAGTTTTATTGTTACTTTTGTCATTTTCTTAATGTTTATATTATATTAGTGTTATGGTTAGAATCATTCTATGAAAATGGGTCAAATGAAGAACATGATAACTATCATAATGGTTGAGGTTAGTCTTAGCATCTGATTGTGATTACAGTTAGGGTTACAATTACAATTCAATTAGGGTTAGGGAATATTTCAATTAGTATTATTATTAGTCTTAGAGTTCACCTAAGCATATGCAATCAAATTAGAATCATAATAATAAAGGCAAGTACTAATAATATCATATAATTGATTTATAGTTATGATTACATGACTATTTTTTTTTCTTGATAAGAGGCCAAAGCCAAAAATATATTAGATTATAAGGAAATAAACATAAAGAGAGTCTAAGGGATTTAAATAAAATTAAATATCAAATGTGTAGAATCGAGATCAAAAACCAAAAAACCTCAAACCAGTACTAGATATACCCAGGTCTATATCTATATCCATTACATAATCATACATAAAACTATAAATTAATAAGAATGTAGAAAGGAAGAAGTTTCCTTCTGAAAAGAGTTTTCAAATCTATTGAAAATAGGGTTATAGATGTATTTGAAATTTTTAATACTATCTCTAATTACAATGTGTAAGTGTTGTTTATGATTTTTAGCTATTTTCTAACAATTTTAAAATTTGACTATAATAACTTGATATAAAATAAGTATCTTACACAACCCAAAAATAAAATTTTACTTAAATATAGACCCTAATTGGATTTTGAGAAAAGCAAAATTATAGGAATTTATATACCATTTTGAAAATTTTATAAGCATCTTTAAACAATTGTTGATTATATTTTTTATATTCTTTTGATCTATTTTTAAAAACTATGGTTTTCAGAAGGTAAATTTCATTTGATTATATTAAAAATTATATATAATAAAACTAATAATAAATATATAGTCTTATGATAATTAAGCATCTTAGATAAGACCCATAATCTGTAAAGAAAAAGGCAAGCAAAATTATAATGTAATTCATAGGTGGTTTTATATATATAATGACTTTCGTAAAAATATATGTTTTGTGAGCATCTAAAAATAAATTGTATTGAAGGAAATGGAAATGATTAACATTCTAAAATATACAATGTAACAAACTTATTGAGAAGATTAAACTCACAATCTCCCTTGCATATGCAATTAAATATAGAGATGTTCTGATAATTCAAGAAATTATTGCAACATAGTAAACCACATTTGATAAAATTGATGTATTTGGGAACTTTGTTATAGAGTTATAATATGATGAGTAGGATGAATAGGGTTGCTCTAGTTTTTTTTACAAGGCATTCAAAGTTGTCTCAAAAAAATTTAATCCAAAAATATTCATAGTAGTATGTAATAGTTAATTTTGTAATAATTAAGATCAAAATAAAATTTATTTCAATATATTTTATTTTCTCTGATGTGGCGATTCTCAATAGTTTGTGTGAAAAAATTGTCTATTCATCTCATATTATTGGTATAAAATATAATTTATATTCAAATTCAAGAATAATATGTTTTTAATAAAATGATGATTTTCAATGTAATTAAATATTTAGATCCATATTGAGGGGGATCCACAAGGGATAAATTTTCATATTTAGATCCTTGTTGATACCATGAAAGGTACCTCATGGGAATGGATAAGAGGTCCTCAACCACATAGTTAGAGGAAATGTTGATGGTGGTCAAGGATGTGATGGAAGGGCAGGTTAATCTCTTTGGATGGTGTCAGAAATCAATGAGATAGGGTTGATTTCCTTTATGATAAACTGGAATAGGGATAGTTGAGTATGAAGAAGGTTGTGCCTATGGATAATGAAAATAAGATCCTCATCCTCATTCATAATGTTGCTAAGGATGTGAAAACTATGAAGTTGGATCATGAGGAAAAGAAAAGGTCTCTCAAAGTTATCATTGATAAAATCCATGATAAACATAGGGCCATGGTTGATGTGAGTAGAACTACCATCCAAAATATCTTTGAGCACCCTTAAAGATCTTTCTAAGGGTAATTCAAAATCTCCCTCTAATACTAGGAAGGATGATGAGAAGATGTATTTTATAAAAATATTGATTTCTTATTCTTACTTCTTATTTATTTTTTATTCAATCACATACTCAGGTACATCTATCCAAACGAGATAGGCATCCATCCAATTGGGATGGGCATCTAACCATATGAGTTAGGAATCTATCCATACGGGACAAGGCATCTAACCATACGAGTTAGGCATCTAACTATACGAGTTAGGCATCTGTCCATACGAAACAGGAGGTTTCATCTATCCAATCTGGGATAGGCATCTATTCATAAGAAGAGGATATGCTCTGGCCAGAGACTTTAGACTCATCGGGACCATCCGGGTCTTGAGCCACTCTCTAAAAACTACACTCCCCTACTAGGAGTGCACCGAGATCATTGTCCTTAGGAGTATTAAAATAATTACATAAACAAGCTTGAGTTCCGCCTTGGAATTCGGCCTAAAGCCTCGGTAAGTCAAGTGAATCCATACGAGATTCCTTTTGAGTATGCATTGAATTAATTTTAACCTTTCAATTAGTATTTGCACCATTTGATTAAAAGACTAAGGAGCTTCAAGAACCAACTACTTACCCAAAATCAAATCCTAATCCCCATCACCGAATGCCTGAGTACAAGGGACAACTCCATCCCTAGACTACCTACATACCCATTTCGACACAGGATCAAGGCATAAAGTATGTAGTTCTGGTTTCTAACTATGGTTTAATGTAAATTGTTTGGTTGGTATGCAACCCTTTCTAGGGTCAATGTCCTAGACATTTTCTCTGCAATTGCTACCCACGATGGTAGCTCTATAGCAACAAGGCTTAGGGTGGCCTTCTGCTTGTGTCCTAAAACAACTAAGTCCTATTTCCTATTAAATACGTCACCCTTAATCTGTTATCATCCGTTGAAATCATCAAGATAAAATAAATTTTAAAGATCTTTACACACATACAAACCCTAATGGGGTTATCTAAAGTTCAACTGATCGGATGTAAATTCATTTAAAAATGAATCCTTTTAGATTATCAGTCCAAGGGAGATTACCTGCCCCTTGGATTTTAACTTCCAAATGACCCTTATTTCTCCCCAGCGATTTAGAGGGATGATGCCACAAACGTCGTTATTGCAGCTTTATTAGGCATTAAGTGTAGTAGTTCAACACGACTACATTACCCGTAAGTGTGACCCAGAGGCACCATATAAATATATAATATTATTTTTTTTCTTTTACATATATTTAACCTCTAATATTTTTTTTATTATTATATTTATAAAGTCATTATATTTATTTAAATGATATATTCCCTTTGCCCACAAAACTTTATTCTCTTTTTATATCTTTAATGAGGAAATATAATAATAATAATATTCAATTCTATATATAAATAAATCAATTTAATAATCCCCACCCAATCATCATGATTTTTATTTTTGTATTTATATTTTTAATGCAACACTACATTGCTTTTTCTTTATGAAAAGGGGAAACATTGTAAAAGAGGAAAGTTTAAAAGAAAGGGGAATTTATTAACTAAAAAGGCAACTTTATTCTAACATCCCACATTAGAAAGGATGTTTTTTTTCTAATCTTGAAATTTATTTTGAAATTATCCCCACTTCACTCCCCTTAAATTTTATAAGATGAAAATAAATAAAGACTTTAATCATTTAGTAAAAAAATAAAATAAAATAAAATAAAAAGAATGTCATTCATAGGAAAGTCCAAGGAAATATTTATAAAAAGAAAAATAGCATTTCCTTAAAAGCCCTAAAAATCCTTAAGGATTTAGTTTACTTCCCCCTTTATTTTTCTTGTGAGAATTAGAAAAGAGGCGGCAGCTAGGGTTCTACTAGTATTGATCCACATGACAGGAAGAATTTAGCTATGAAGAGGAGGCTATTACCACAATAGTGGTGCAAGAAAAAAATGTATTGTTGTTTTATTTTATTTGTTTTCTTTGTGAGATTTTTTTAATATATAATTCCATTTACCTTGACATTGTTTCTCTATATTTTTTTTTTAAAATTGGTTTATCATGATTTGCTCACTCAATGTAGATCTATAGCTTGCAAATCCAAAAATTGCACATTTTAGAGGCATGGGGAAGGGCAACAGGAAGGAGGAGGGATTGTGCCGCTATAGGAGTGACATCAATAGTAGGGTCAGAAATAAAATAAAATAAAAAGACTTCAGCCAGAGGACCTTCTTGTAACCTCCAAGAAGGAAAAAAAAGAAAAAGGAATTGGGTTTACTCCTGCATCTTCCTATGGGTGATCAAAGAGGGGTGAGATCCGAATGGCTTGGTTCCCAAAACCTATTTTGTTTAATCAAACTATGCCTACCTATAGGGTAGTATGTAAATTTACTGAAAGAAATTCCTAAAAGTAAAAGTATGCTTTATTTTTCAAGTAATATACAAATAACCACTTCATTCTTTCACCATTTACTGAGTTCATACTAGGAACAGATACATATTTTTTTTATCTAATGTCTGTACTACTAGATGATCAATGCACAATACATTTTATTTAGCATCTATAATGATAGAGTTTTCATTATTGAATGTCACTATGAAATATTATCTATTAAGATATAAGCATATGTATGTAGGGAACTACTAATGAAAATGTAACTTATTTTATCCTTTTTATTAAAAATTTCAGTAAACAACTTAAAAGACTTTTCTCTTCATTCAAATTCCTTTCTGATACAGAAAAAATAACTGAAAGAGTTGCAGTTCAGAACATGAGATCTTCTCACACAGAATAAGTTCATAACTATTACATTAAGAAGAAATTTTTCAAACCCATGTCATTCTATATTTTCTATCAGCAATTGTCCATCTTACTATGGTCTTACATCCCTTTCTGAGATACATGATAGAATACTCTAAATATTTTTTGTTTTTACAAACATAGTTACATAGCATAGTATTTATGTTTGACAAGGATATAAACATAGCTTTCTATTTCCTTCCACATACAAGAGACCTTTGCCTTACTTTATTTTCAACATGGCTTTCTTACAACATTTCATAAGGGCTTCTATTGAACTATAGTTTTAATGTAAGCTTTAACATGTCACTCATATATATATATATATATATATATATATATATATATATATATATATATATATATATATATATATATATATATATATATATATATATATATATAATTATTTTTACTCTAATGTTTAACTATAATGACAATTAATATTTTTTGTTTTATTATTTTATTTTATTCTATTATATATGTTTTATTAATATATATTTTGTTTTGGAAACATAAAATAATTGGATTAAATCAAGGGATGGTTTTTGAATTGATATTCTCATTTGTATACATATTTTTTTTTGGAAGGAACCCTACTAACTTATTAATTCAACATGAAGGCAAAATATACATATTTATTTCATACAGGCATGTAGATTTACTCTATCAAAAGTTGGAACAGGGAAAGATACATGCATATGTGTTTTTTCTCTATATAAATCTGAGAACATGCAATGTATTTCCTTTATCAAAATCTGAAAACAATGAAGGAGATTTCTTGAAGAGAGATGAGAATGCAATTTCCTATATTACTTAGCCCACCCTCTTTTTGATTTAAATAAAATATCAAAACCTACATAAAGTTATTTCAAATAATATGCTTGCAAATAAAAAGTAATCCCCCCTTTCTTTTCTATACTAAAAAAAAAGGAACATGCAAGTAAGTAGGGAAGGAGCAACCTGAATCTATAATCAAATGAAGACTTTTTTTTTGATCACCTTCTCTTTTCCTAGCTATCCTTCTTCAATCCTTTCCTTGTAGCTTGGTAAGGATTCTCCAAATCCTCTAATAATCTTGCAATACTTCTTTGAAATCTCTCCTACAAATATCATGATATTGAAAATAATTTCTTAAGAAATCAAAGACTATTTTATCACAAGAAAAAAGAATGAACTTCCCCCTTTTGACAATCTAGTAGTCAATATATAGAAAAAGAGAAGCATTTCCCACTACCAAAGAATTAATTGATTTCCATATTCTTTTTCCCAAAATAATTTCATGCAAAAGTGTGGGTTACATGCATATTAAATTTGAATTTGCAATTCATTCATGCAAGACACATTCCTTACAACTTGTCATAGTGGTGGTTACATTCGACCATGCATTTGAAATTTGAATTTGAAATTCATTTCTAGAATCTTCTTAGTTATCCTACACCATTTGCTCAATTAGAATATTGAGTAAATAAATAGTTTCCAAATAATTTTATGACCTCCTGTGTGTCACCACATTTTAATTCTTCTTTTTAAAATAAGTCCATCCTTATTCAATTTTTTATCTCTAACTAGCATTACACATAAGATTAATCATAACAATGATAGTAGTAGTAGTAGTAATAATAATAATAATAATAATAATAATATTAATAATAATAGCTAGTCCTATCAAGAGGGTTATGACATCCTTTCCCCCTTAAATTGTGCATCGTCCCGATGCACCTATTTAATATAACCTTAAAAAGAGTTTATTGAAAACATCTGTTGCATCTCATTCATGTCTTCCCATGTAGCATCATATTGATTCCACTATACTTTGCATTGGTCAACCTCTTTGTTCCACAATTGGTACTGGTGCCTTTCCAAAACTCTGAATAACTCTCTAGATCATTATTTCTTTGATTCATAGGAGGATTAATCCTTACTGCATCGAACCTTGGTAGATAAGTTATCCTATTTGTTGATCACTTCCATCATAATTGCCCCTTTTATTATTGTATTCTTCCCTTGATTTTGATTAGGAGGTGGTCTCCTTTCAGATGAATTATTCCTTTGATTCATGTTGAAGTTGTGTTCTCTTGCATTTCTACCTCCTTTTGAATGAATGATTTTTCTCAAAATACTATCTTGTTATTCCTAGGGTTTGAATCTTTCTTCCTTTCTTTAGAGATGTGTAAAGTACTTAATTCATGATAACAAGTCCATGCACATCAATTTATGATCTTATGTTGGTATTCAGCCCAAAAAATGAAATTTTGATTTGACCCTCCTCATCTTTTGGTACACAGGTGCACAATTTAACAATTTGATGAACTTATTTCAATATTGTTGAACTGTCAAAACCCCTTGTCAAAGATTATGTCGCCTAGCCATCAATTAGTAATTGTGGTAGCCCCCTTTTATAAAAATGATCTCACATGATTATATTCTTGCTATACCCATTTTATCCCTTTGTTAATCCACCAACTAGTTGCTCCCTTGGTGAGCTGATAGGAACCAATAATGCCTTAGTTGTTTCACTAAAGTCCTCTAGACCCATTCAACCAATCTTTATCTCCTTCACCAATTTTCTTTCCTTCGAGATTAGGTTGTGTAATTTCCTTGAAATCCTTAGATAGCTCCAACATATCTTTTCCCTCCTATTACCCATCTCATTTCCTTGATTTTTATTAGGGTTCACATTTTAAATCTAGCTTTTATTTTTGAATATTTTTCCTTGCTCTAGAACCCTGCATTGACTATCCCATGGAGTTGATCTCATACCTTTTCGTAGTTAATATGTTGATTATAGTTTGACTTCTATTTCATTATTCCCTTGATCTTGTTGATTTCCATCATTCGTAGCTTCACTTTGACTCCTTGAAGTGGTCTTATGCTTTCTTCTTCTACATTTCCTTCCATTTAGGTCTTCTTAAAATTTTTAATTTATTATTCAATTCTTGATTTAGGATATAGTGATTTACCTCTACAACCTCCAAATACTTCCAAGATAATCTTCAAGATTGCACAAGTTGAAGTGATCTCAAGGCCTAGAATGGAACCTTAGCTCTGATACCACATGTAATAATCCACTTAACTTAATCCAAAAACTCAACTGATTTTTTTTAATATATAAAAATATTGATTTCTTATTCTTACTTATTCTTATTTATTTTTAATTCAATCACATACTCAGGTACAAGTATCCAAACGAGATAGGCATCTATCCAACCAAGATGGGAATCTAACCATACGGGTTAGGCATCTATACATACAAGACTAGGAATCTAACCATACGAGTTAGGAATCTAACCATATGGGATAGGAGGTTTCATCTATCCAATTTGGGATAGGCATCTACCCAAAGGGGGTAGGCATTTATTCATAAGAATAGGATATGCTTTGGCAAGAGAATTTAGACTCATCGGGACCATCCAGGTCTTGAGTCACTCTCTAAAGACTACACTCCCCTATTAGGAGTGCACCGAGGTCACCATCCTTAGGAGTATCAAAATAATTACATAAACAAGCTTGAGTTCCACCTCAGAATTTGGCCTAAAGCCTCGGGAAGTCAAGCAAATCCATACAAGATTCCTTCTAAGTATGCATTTAATTAATTTTAACCTTTCAATTAGTATTTGCACCATTTGATTAAAAGACCAAGGAGCTTCAAGAACCAACTACTCACCCAAAACCAAATCCTAATCCCCACCCCCGAATGCCTGAGTACATGGGACAACTCCATCCGTAGACTGCCTACATACCCGTTTCGACATGGGATCAAGGTGTAAAGTATGTAGTTCTAGTTTCTAACTATGGTTTAATGTAAATTGTTTGGTGGGTACGCAACCCTTTCTAGGGTCAATATCCCAGATAGTTTCTCTGTGGTTGCTACCCACGATGGTAGCTCTATAGAAAAAAGGTTTAAGGTGGCCTTCTACTTGTGTCCTAAAACAACTAAGTCCTATTTCCTGTTAAATACGTCACCCTTAATCCATTATCATCTGTTGAAATCATCAAGATAAAATAAATTTTCAAGATCATCACAAAAATCCAAACCCTAATGGGGTTATCTAAAGTTCAACTGATCGAATGTAAATTCATTTAAAAATTAATCTTTTTAGATTATCGATCCAAGGGAGATTACTCACCCCTTGGATTTTAACTTCCAAATGACCCTTATTTCTCCCCAGCGATTTAGAGGGACAATGCCACAAACACCATTATTGCAGCTTTATTAGGTGTTAAGTGTAGTAGTTCAACACGACGATATTACCCGTAAGTGTGACCCAAGGGCACCATATAAATATATAATATTATTTTTTTTCTTTTACATATATTTTACCTCTAATATTTCTTTTTTTTATTATATTTATAAAGTCATTATATTTATTTAAATGATATATTCCCTTGCCCACAAAACTTTATTCTCTTTTTATATCTTTAATGAGGAAATAAAGTAATAATAATATTCAATTCTATATATAAATAAATCAATTTCATAATCCCCACCCAATAATCATGATATATATATATATATATATATATATATATATATATATATCGATAAAAGGCCGAGGCCAAAGAATTTTATTAATTTAAAAATAGATAGATTTACATTTACACCTCCATTCAATGTGGGCACCAGTAGGAAAGAATGGAGGGAAGAAAACCTCTGGTCTAGCCCAAATCCATCAAGGATCAGAAAAAATTAAAAATGTGATACAAAATGGAGATACAAGATCACAAAGGGAACTTGTCCAAAATAATGAAGATTGTATGTAGAAATCCTCTGTGTAAAGTTGAGCAGTAGATTGCCCATCTCTTGGGGTGATGCTGCCATTTGTGGGCGACAATTCTTGCTATTCCTGAAACACAGGGTTAAGCATGCTCTACTCCTTATGTTGCAGAAATCATGAGAAAATCTCTCACCAGAATGTTAGGAAAAGGAAAACCGAATAGGTCAACTTATATAATATATCATACCTGCTTGGATGGTCACCCTGTTAGGATACACAGCTCAAAATATTAGTCTCAAAAAATCTCCAGAAATATAATGTGAGAGTGATTACCCATCGAAGAGCATAAACTCAATAAATATTAACAAGGCAAATTTCATAAATATTCGTACAAAGATATCGCGGGGAGCTACCATCTTAAAGAATATGGTTCGAGAGCCTTCCAGGCCCTAATTGAGTGTCATGGAAAATCTTTAAGTGAGATAAAATTTTATCAGGTCGACCCTTAATATAATAATATGATGTTAGAGATTACTAGGAGGAAAGAGGAAAATTGACATATGCATCTGGAACTGATTTAACTTAAAACTGAGAGAACAGGTAGGAAAATAGGAAACTATATATGAATATTATTATATAGATGTGAGTCTGAACAAAATCCTAATATATAATGTGAATGATGATAAATATATATAAAAATATAAATACAAATATAAATATAAATATATATATATATGAGAATATATATATATATATACACACATGGAAGGCCTAGAAAGCCTGAAGGTGGCTGGGGTCGATCATCATTAAGCCAGTTGAGAACCGTAGTGACAAAAGGATTCCTATCAAAAATAGGGTTTCAATGGACCAATGGAGGATTACATCGGCACATAAGGTAAAGCTTTCGATGAAAATGAGGAGATTGATGAAACCACAAGGCTCATTGATGATAAGGATGGTTTCATCGAAACAAGGTAACATTGATGAAACATGACATTTTGAAGGAAGATAAAGTGATGCCACCTAAGTGTATGATTCCATCGAAACAACAGTGCGCTATGGAAGTTTTCTATAAAAAAATGAAATTAAACATTCCCTTATGAACTTCGATAGAACCCTTGAAACTTCCACCGACATCAGAATCCTATAAGTTATCAGCCAAACCAAATCCATTGGATATACACACTAACCTCTCACCGAAATGTCTAGTTTGATGGAAATGGTACACCTATTGTATCAAAGAAACCTATCGATGTTTCATCGATAAGATGATTTATCGAATAGACTTGGGCCTCAATGAACTTCAAAAGAGACTTATTGAAAGCATTATTTTTCATTGATAGAAGGTATATCAAAGAAACCAAATGAGGTTCCATCGATGAAGCAAGGCTATTGAAGAAACTATGGGATCGGTAGGACATGTAAAGAATTCATCAAAGATGATAGTTCTACGGAAGTGATAAGATCGAAGAAATTAGGGAAGGTTTCATTGATAGGACTTTTCGAGAAAAGAAAGGTGTTGAAGAGATACTAAAGTTATTGGCTGATAGTGACAGTTTCATTGAAAGATAAAAGGTTGATAAAACATAAGAGATTTTCATCGATAACATGCCATTGGTAAAAACAAAAGGTCAAAAGAAGATATTCTTCTTTCACTAACATAAGGAATTTCATCGATGCCAATGCAAAAGCTGGATAATGAGGCACCATTATCGATAAACTTAAAGATTGACAAGCCAGTTGTGAAATGCAATGACAAAAGGATTCCTATCAAAAATAGGGTTTCGGTGAACCGATGGAGGATTACATCGGCAAGAACACGTAAGGTAAAGATTTCGATGAAAATGAGGAGATCGATGAAACCACAAGGCTCATTGACGATAAGGATGGTTTCATCGAAACAAGGTAACATTGAAGGAAGATAAAGTGATGCCACCAAAGTGTATGATTCCATCGAAACAACAGTGCGCTACGAAAGTTTTTTATAAAAAAAAAGAAATCAAACATGCCCTTAAGAACTTCGATAGAACCCTTGAAACTTCCACCAACATCAAAATCCTAAATGTTATCAGCCAAACCAAAGCCATCGGATATACACACTAACCTCTCATCGAAATGTCTAGTTTGACTGAAATGGTACACCTGTTGTATCAAAGAAACCTATTGATGTTTCATCGATAAGAGGATTTATCGAACAGACTTGGGCCTCGATCAAATTCAAAAGGGACTTATCGAAACCATTATTTTTCATCGATAGAAGGTATATCGAAGAAACCAAAGGAGGTTCCATCGATGAAGCAAGGCTGCCGAAGAAACTACAGTATCGGTAGGACATGTAAAGAATTCATCGAAGATGATAGTTCTACCGAAATGATGAGATCAAAGAAACTGGGGAAGGTTTCATTGATAGGACTTTTCAAGAAAAGAAAGGTGTCGAAGAGATACTAAAGCTATTGGCCGACAGTGACAATTTCATCGAAAGACAAAAGGTCGATAAAACATAAGAGATTTTCATTGATAACATGCCATTGGTAAAAACAAAAGGTTGAAAGAAGATATTCTTCTTTCACCGACATAAGGAATTTCATCAATGCTAATACAAAAGACGGATAATGAGGAACCATTATCGATAAACTTAAAGATCGATAAGACGGTTGTGAAATGCAGTGACAAAAGGGTCCCTATCAAAAATAGGGTTTTGATGAACCAATGGAGCATTACATCAACACGAAAACATAAGGTAAAGATTTCGATGAAAATGAGGAGATCGATGGAACCACAAGGCTCATTGACGATAATGATAGTTTCTTCAAAACAAAGGTAACATCGATGAAACATGACATTTTAGAGGAAGATAAAGTGATGCCACCAAAGTGTAGGACTCTAAGAAATTATGAAAATGAGAAAAGGCATATATACCTTTAGATAAATGAAGAGATGGATAAAAAAGGATTTAAGCTTATATTCAAGGATGAAAGATCGGTAATCTTCAAGAGACTAATAACAATATATATATATAATAAAAAATATAAATATATCAAAAAAGATATATATAAGTATATATAAATGTATATATATAAATATGAATATATATGACTATATATATATATATACCTATAAATGTGAATCAAGGATCTAACTTAATATAGGTGTTAAGATATATGTGTGTGTGTGTGTGTGTGTGTGTGTGTGTGTGTGTGTGTAAAGAGAAAATTATTACATACGTTGAGAGTGCTTATCTGTCCCAGATAATTCATGAAAGGGTCCTGGGCTGCAAGAATGTGAGATAAAACCTGCATATATATATATATGTATATATATACATATATATGTATATATATATGTATATATGTATATATATATATGTATATATGTATATATATATCTATGTATATATATATATATGTATATATATATATATACATAGATATACATAGATATATATATACATACATACATACATACATACATATATATATATATACATATATATATATATACATGTATGTGTACATATATATACATGTATGTATATATATATATATATAATATATATATATATACATGTATGTATACATATATATATATGTATACATACATATATATATATATATGTATACATACATGTATATATATGTATACATACATATATATATATGTATACATACATGTATATATATATATATATATATATATATATATGCCAATGAGAGGCTAAATATGAGAATGGATGGCGGAATCAAGGTGAGGGTCTGATAATGAAAGTTCCCAGATAAGTATATACAAAAATATTAGACGAGGGGCTTCTCCTTGGGATAAAGGATGGAAGACTAAATTGGTATGAAGGAGAGGAATAAAAATATATGATTGAGATTTGTGTTTTAATGAATGTATCCAACCATGGATTGAGCCTAACTACCTGAGTTAAAGTCTGGGAGAACATATATATGGGCATATTTAAACTGAATGTTTGTTTGAGTATCTATACATAAATACAGGGGAAGAGGAATAAATAAGGGGGTTAAAACAGAGTCTGGGCAAGAGAAAAATAAGGGGATGAAAGGAGAAACATGCTAATGACCACTTAGGACGTGAAAACAAAAGAGGGGGTTGCCTTAAGGTGGCACAGAAAAGAGTTTGATGCCATGGGCTCCCGAGTTGGCCAACTCATCCGCTCTTTTATTGCCCTCCCTATAAATATGATTGATTGTGAACCTATCAAAATCTCTACATAAGTCAAGAGCTTTTCACAGCAAAGTATTTAGTCTCCAATTAGGTATACTACCTTTCCTCAAAGAATTGACAATTATAGCCGAATCTCCTTCAATTTCCAAGTTCTTAACTCCTAGTTTCCTATATAAATGCAGACCCTCCACCAGGGCCATAAGTTCTGCCCAATTGTTGGTGTTGATGCCAATCGAAGAGGCAAGGGTTGCTAGTTCCTTGCCTTCTCAATTATGAACAACACATCCTATCCTTGCTTGCCCTGGGTTGCCATGGGATGCCCCATCAAAGTTTAGCTTCACCCAACCTTTGCCTGGGGGCTGCCATCTGCATGCATCCCTTGATCGAAGACTTGCAATAGGACCATCTCATACAAAAGGAGGAAAGGATAAGCCTTCCCAACATTTTTTCATCTTTTCATCCCAATAAGTGATAGAGGCATTCTTCAATGAGCCTGATGATAGTCAGTTGTTCATGAGCTCAATGATAGCTGACTCTATCCTATTAATGATTCTGGGAACCTCTAGTTTTTCATTCTTGAAGAGACGTCTATTTCTCTCCTTCCATAATTCCCACATAATGGAAGAAGGAAGAGTTGTCCATAAACCTTCAAAGAGATAGCCACTCCCGAGGAGAGGCCATGCCTTGAGGATTCCAAAGATGGTGTGGGGGAAGGCCGCAGACCATTCAAGTTTGGTGGTGAACCAGATCCAACATTTGTGAGAACAGGGGTAGTTAAGGAGGATATGATTGGTGTCTTCTTCATCTGCTTCGCAAAGAGGACATCTACTAGGGCCCTCATACCCCATTCTTCTAAATTTATCCACAGTTAGGAGCTTGTTCTGAAACGCAAGCCAAGAGAAGATACCTACCTTAGGTAGACATTATTTATCCCAGCAAAGTTTCAAGGGAAGCTCAGTCATAGGTCTTATAAACAATTTGGAGATGAGAGAGTACCCATCCTTGGAGTTGTATTCTCCTCTTAGGGAGCCATCCCAGATGAGCTTGTCTTCATTCTAACCTAAGACAATGTTCCTTGATTTAAGAACTGCCATAAGTTTTTGTTTATCCCTTACCAGGATATCCTCATCTTCCTTCTTGATCCATTGCCAACCAGCCCCATCCTCTAGAGGGGAGATATAGTTGTTTAACAGGGGTCCTCTTTGAGATTCAAGAAGGATATGAGTAGCACCAAAGTCATGGATATTATCAATAGCCTTATATCCACCCCATGAATCCAACCAGAAAAGAGCTTTATCCCCAGACCCTAGGTTCCAAGTAAGTCTATTAGAGATAATCCTCCTACAGTCTAACATAAAATTCCATAGGCAAGACCCTCTGGGAGGGTTGGTTTCTCTAAATATTTGTATAGGTTTCCCTCCATTAAGGTATTTGTGGTGCAGCAAGCGAGCCCATTTGAGGTGGGGGGTTCTGAACATCCTCCAGACCAACTTGGCACCCAAAGATTTACCCTAATCATGAAGGTTTTTAATGCCAACTCCTCCTTCTTCTTTAGGTTTGCATATCTTGTCCCAAGATATGAGTGATATTTTACGGTTGTCATTAGCACCTTGCCAAAAGAAAGTCCTAAGATGCTTGTTGAGCTCTGCAAGTTTAGAAGAAGATAAATGTTGACAAGAGAGCTGGTAAATGGGCATAACTGACAAGACCGATCTAACCAAGGTTGCTCTACCTGCAAATGAGAGTAATTTTCCTTTCCAAGTGTTAATCCTAGACTTGATTTTATCCACCAAGTTGTCCCATAATTTTGAGTGTCTTCTACCCTTATCAAGGGGAATGCCTAGGTATTTGCAAGGAAGAGTTCCTTCACTAATCTCTAGGACATTGCTGATCTCTTTTCCTAAAGAGGGGTCTATGTTGAACATAAAAACTACAGACTTGACTAGATTCACCTCTTGACTTGATGCTAGTGTAAAGCGGAAAATCGCGATCGAACCCTAGTTGTTGTCCCCTCTTCCAACTCCGAGGAGAGAGAAGGGAGGTTCGCTAGGACTCGATGGTTTTCACTTAGGGAAGAGACTTTACATTCAAAAGAGGGGTTGAAACCCAATAGATCGAATCCCATGCAATGCAAGATTGGATGCTAAATGTGTTTCAAGGGTTAAGACAGCAAGGCTACCCTCTTTTGTAAAGAATGTTGATAGAGGAATTAAACTAAGAATGTATAGAAAATGACAAAGATTTGCTTATAAACTAAGTTCGGATTATAGGATGAAGCTGCGGACCTGGAATTAGCAGTAAAATGTCGATACGGCGCTGTCCTGCAAATTTGAGCAAAAGTTGTCGGGACGATGGCGCCCGGCGCCACGGTCCTCCGAAAAATCCGTGAAACGAAGGGGGATCTGTTCATCTCTGCACAAGGATTCAAGATCTTCAATTTCAGCCACGTACCTGCAACCTACACATAGAAAAGCGAAGATGATTGGGGGGTTAGGGATTAGGGGTTTGCCTTTAGGTCAAACCCCGGTTTTGGAATTAACCAAGAAATGAGCAAGAGCTGTAAATGTAAATGACTGTAAAACAAGTACTAATACCTTGTTCTAAGGATGTTTGTATCCTTATGTGCGAAGGTTTAGATGCTGTATGTTGTATGTTGTATGTAGCATGTAATATGTGATCTCCTCTTCAATGGTTGAATCCTTGACTTGAATGCAACACTTAGCCTTGAATGGAGACTTAGAAGGAATGCTTGAATGCTTGAATGCTTGAATGCTTGAATGTTTGAATCTTGCTTTCGCCTTTTTTCCATCATCTAAATGAGAGAGGAAAATGTAGTTTATATACTTGTCATTTAGGGCTGATAGACTGATTTTCCTGACCTTAGGCCGACCAGGAAAGTTAATTTCCAAATTGCAAACAAAAAGACCCGAGACCCCTTAGGAGACTGGGCCCAAAATAGGACCCAGGGACCAGGGCGCTGGGCGCCCTGGTCCTGAGGGACCAGGGCGCTGGGCGCCCTGGTCCTGAGGGACCAGGGCACTGGGCGCTCTGGTCCCACCTCCCGGGGCAGAAGGGTGCAAGGAGGTTCAGGCCAGGGTGCTTGAAAAAAGCAGTTTTCAGTGTCGTGAGCAAGTTTCAGGGTCTCCATTCAGGTTGCGTGTTGCGTCGCCATCGTGAAGACCAAAATGCAGTCGAAATTGCAAGTGTCGCAATTTTAGGACGCTACATTTAGCCCCCACTTTAGCGGGAGTATGTGTGCTCATACTTCCAGTAAAGTACAAGGAAACAACATTGAAAGACTTTCACCACGTCAAGGAGGCAAGATACACCAAGCCCCCAGTGGACTAAGGATCTTACGACTTCGATTGACAAAGTAAAAGGGAAGATCATGAGGGAGAACCATGACTGTCAGTAGTAAGGTTCCCTCACTATGAGTCATGCAAGAAAGATATCAAAAATTTTCAAGGCAAGGCTAAATTTACCAAGAAATTTTCAAGTATCTCGAAAAGATATGAACAGGATGTATGCGCCCCTACGTTAAAGCGATCGCACACTCCTCGCCGGGGGTGATTGTTTTAACGTAGTGATACACATAAGAAATGAGAAAGGAAAAGGAGCACGTTATCGCAAGGATTTAGCCCCCAAGTGTGAGATAAACCCAAGGATAATAGACACAAAACACAAAGCACGAGGTGACTTCGCTTTCCTTGGGGTCAGTATGCTGTATGATAATTCATGTATATCATATGTATGTATGCATAATTGTTCTTCATTCCCCAATCAAGGAAGGTCACCTAGAAGAAGGGAACACATGTGTCTTTTGAGTCAACATGAGAGAGATCGAGAGATCTCAATGTTTTGCATCGTCCTCAAGTAGACAACACTAAGGACAACAAATAGAAGAATGAGAATAACATATAGAAGAAGTAACACAAGAGAGGAGGAGAGAATCTGCTATGCTAATGTAACTAGTCTAGCACGTCATCTACCCCCCGATCTTGCTGATCAATGTTTCGGGAAGGCAGGGAACACGCTAGAGAAGGAACATCCAACACAGCAGATGGAGCTATCACAAGATCCAAACAAGGGCTATGTTCATGTTCCGAGCCACATTGTTCTTGTCTAGGAGCTAGGATAAGTGCTTTAGAAAATTCATTAGATAAATGGTTATCAACATCAACAAGTTCATATTCACTATCAGAAGCAAGAGAAGTAATATTTTCATCATGAATAACATTTTCATCTATATCATCATCAAGATTTATAAAAATAGGATCTTTAACTCGCACAGGATCAAGATCATCATGCATCTTATGTTTAGGAGATTTAGGCTCAATGTCCGGCTGAGGAGAAAATGGAATAATGCTCGTTGAAGGTGTTTTTGGAGATTTCAAAGTTTGAGCTCTAAGACGACGCTTTCGCCGACGTTCACGTGCAAAACGATTTCGTCTAGTCTTAGTAGGAAGTGAAGAAGATTGAGGAGGAGGAATTTTCTCATCCCTATCACTTGGGTGTTTAGGTTGTGGTCTCTTAGGCTGGATAATAGGAGAAGAAGAAGGTCTCTTCTCTCTATAAAAAGAAGGAGGAGGAACTGCTCCATATAAAGGAGGAATATTTGGTTTAGGGAGAAGACCAAGTCCATCATGACAAGGAGGTATAGGTCTACTCTTAGGAAGTTTATTAGGCATAGACATAGTTACATCCATAGGGATGGGTTGGGAATCTTCTTGAGGAAAGACATTAGTTTTATCTTTCAAAGGAAGAACTTCCTTCTCAAGAATGATAGGAATGTCAAGTTTAGGTGTTCTAGGTTCACTTAGAGATAAGATCATATCTGTTTTCCACTTTTGATAAGATTTGAAAAGATGATCACTTCGCGGAGGAAGAGATTGGAATTGTTTAGGCCAAAAGTAATCAATAGGAACACTAGAAGCTCTTTCAGCAGGTTTAAAGAGACTATGATTGACAGTAACAACTTCACCATTATGGGGAAATTTCAAACACTTGTGAATAGGAGAAGCAATAGCTTTCATGGAAGATAGCCAAGGATAGCCAAGCTTCACACGAAATTGTTCGGAAGATGGAATAATAGCAAAGTTCACATCAAGAGATTTGTTATGGACCTCAATAGGCAATGTAATAGAACCAATTGCAGGAGAAGAAAATGCATCAAATAGTTTCACAATCACATCTGTTTTGTCATAGATCACTTGATTCAATTGCAAAGTAAAAAGGAATTCTTCAGTAATAACATTAATCATGCACGAAGGATCAATAAGCACTCCACGGCAAGGTGTATTCTTGACTTTTGCAACTATGTATAAAGGACCATCAGGTGCCCTAATGGTTTCATTGGAATCAAATGTGATGGAAGGTTCTTTAGGGATTTCTTGCTGCTCTACAAAGTTAATCACATTCGGAGTCATAGACACAAGACCATCAGATGAGAGAGAGGAATCATTAGCCTCAATCGCATTAGAGGTATGAGAAGGTAATGGATCAGTGAAAATTTAAAGATTTTGATTAGGAGGAGCTACAGATGTATTGCCTTTATCATTCACTCCAGAAACAGAGATAGTATTATTATCAATCAAATCTTGAATTTTACCCTTTAAAGAAAAACATTTTTCAGTATCATGCCCAGGCTAACGGTGAAATTGACAAAAGGCTTTGTTATCAAAATAAGGTGAAGTAATCTTTGCAGGATCAATTTGCCTTATAGGAGGAAGAGTAAGCACATTTTGTTCCAATAACTTATTCATAATACTATGCAATGATTCATTCAAAGGAGTATACTTTCTTTCTTTCTTGAAAAATTTAGAAATAGGAGGCACACCTGATGCTGCATTCACATTGTTGTTGATGATGTTTTCATTGAATTTGATGGAATCTCTGTTCGGTTTAAACTTCCCAAATGGTTGTTGACTGCTATCACCCTTATCACTCGGAGCCATAGGATGTGATTGTTCCATTTGACTCACAGTCAGTTGATAATTGTGAAGAGTTGCACACAACTGTTGGAAAGAAGTAAACTCAGAAAACAGAAGTTTGTCTCGAATATCTTTTTGTAAATTAGAAATAAAGATTCTTTGAATATCATTGTCAGGCACTGGAAAAGAAATTTGAGCATACAAATGCTTATATCTACCAATGAAATCAGTCACTTTTTCTTTAACACCTTGTTTACAATGCATTAAATCAATCAAAGTAACCTTAGGACTTATATTGTTTTGAAATTGTTGAATGAAAGCATTTGCAAGTTGTTCGAAAGAAGAAATAGAATAGGAAGGCAACAAGCAATACCATTGTAGGGCTTTGTCTCTTAATGTTCTAGTAAACAGTTTTGCAAGCAACCTTTGGTCATAAGCAAAATCAGTACAAATTGTTTGAAAAGTCTTAACATGTGTTAGAGGATCTCCTTTACCATTATAAAGTTCCAAATGTAGGATTTCAACATGTTTAGGAGGGATAGCTCGAACAATGTCAAGAGAAAGTGGGCTCGCAACATCAAATGTGGGCACACTAAACTTAGATTGATTCATAGAGGCAATTTGTTGCTGTAAAGAAGAGACAGTTTGTGCTAGATTGTTAATGGTCGCTTCAGTCGAAGAGTTCATATTAGATGTGTTAGATTGAGATGGAGGTGTTATGTTATTGAAAGAAGGTAAAGAGTAAGGTGGTGGGACTCTATGATAATTAGTCATAGGAGATGATTGGGCAGGAGGAACACTACAAGGAGGAATGGATTGGTTAAACGAATTGCCCCCTTGCATCATGTTCATTTGTGGTGATATAATAGGCACACTCATTGAAGGAATGAATGAAGAAGTCGGATTTAATGAAGGAAGAGGGTTAATTGAAGAAGAAGGGTTTCCCCCATGACTGGTGATCATAGGAGGAATGTCTTGTGTAGAAGTAGCCATTATGTTTGATGTAAAGGTAGGTATACTAGCAATAGGAGTCATCAAAGGGATAGAATGAATGACTTGTGTAGGAGGTTGTGTATAACCTAAAGTTTCGGCACAACTCTTCATAGGCATCACGTTCGAATCCACGATGTGTGAAATACCACGCAAAATATCAATTCCATTCTTATCACTTTGAAGCATACGTTTTAGACCCTCAATTAAAGGAAGAGCTTGACTATCAGGGTACTCATGAGACATCCATTGTCGAAAATCATCAAATTGGTTATCCAATTTCGAAAGTTGTTCTTCAGAAACCTCATGGAGAGCTTCTTCATCATTAAGAGGATTAGAGGAATTACCCATGTCCTCGTTAAAAAGGCTATTCAAATTAGGTTCCATCTCCTCAGTAGTTAAACTTCGGAAAGACTTAATTCTACGGCTTCGTCTAACGGGAATAGTGTAAGTAGGGCTTATTGTTGTAAAACTCATGCACTAGAAAGAGAGAGAAGATTTTGATTTTAGAGGTAGCAATTTTCAGTAAAATCAGCCAATCTTCTGGATTTAAGCTGTTAAATGCAATCACGACAGTCTCCCGAAATTTCGGAAAAAATGTCCGGGACCGTGGCGCTCGGAGTGCAACACGGTCCTTGCAACTTTTTTTGAAATTTGCAGGGATGAAAGGTATAATGATTTTAGAGCTAATCTGAAAAAATTGAGTGATTTTACGATCTGTAGATAGGCCAAATTAAAGTTGCAATCTCAAAATTGAACCCTACCCAGATTGTCGAAAAACGCAAAATTTGAATTTTGAAAAAGAGAGGGAAACTAAAATTTTGAATTTTATGATTTTAGAGGGAATGTCAAGAGCAATGCAAATTTTGAAATTCAAAAATTGACTCAATTTCACACAAAATTCAATTTTGAAAGCGGAAATCAAAGTTGTTGTAATTAAGCACTTAATTTCAAAAGTCACAAAATGCAAGAATTTGAATAAAGCACTGAAAATTTTTAATGAATGCAAACACACTTTTCAGATTTAGGACAGTAAGAACACAATTTTGACACAAAATTTTAGTTTCAATGATTTTTAAATGTTTAGAAGCCTTAATCCAAGCAATCACAAGACCAACTTTGACTGTAATTTTGAAGGTGTTATAATTGATAAAATCAGCCAAAATTCTGGATTTTAGCAGAAAAATACAGTAAGATCTCGCTCCCGAAATTTCGGAAAAAATGTCGGGGACGATGGCGCCCGGCGCCACAGTCCTCGCAACTTTTTTCCAAATTTTCAGGGATGAAAGATGTTGTGATTTTATTGCGGAATCCAAAGTTACAGCTGATTTGGAGATGTTTTGATCAGTGAAATTGTCGGACAAAGGTTGAATCAAGAGGGTTTCAAAAATTAGGGTTTTGACACTTAACCACTTAATTTTCAAAATTAAAGCACAAATATGAATTGATAATTTGTAATAGAAGGACAGATCTGAAACAAGCATTAACATTTAGACATTTCACAAGTTCAATTACTAAAAAGAAATTTTAGGGTTTTAATGCAATCACCTCTAAAATTTTGCAAAAGATCAAACATGGAAATGTAAAAAAAAAATTTTTTTAGATCTAAGCATGAAAAATCAGAAAGGATGTTCACGTCGGGTTCACCAAAATGTAAAGCGGAAAATCGCGATCGAACCCTAGTTGTTCTCCCCTCTTCCAACTCCGAGGAGAGAGAAGGGAGGTTCGCTAGGATTCGATGGTTTTCACTTAGGGGAGAGACTTTACATTCAAAAGAGGGGTTGAAACCCACTAGATCCAATCCCACGCAATGCAAGATTGGATGCTAAATGTGTTTCAAGGGTTAAGACAGCAAGGCTACCCTCTTTTGTAAAGAATGTTGATAGAGGAATTAAACTAAGCATGTATAGAAAATGACAAAGATTTGCTTATAAACTAAGTTCGGATTATAGGATGAAGCTGCGGACTTGGAATTAGCAGTAAAATGTCGATACGGCGCTGTCCTACAAATTTGAGCAAAAGTTGTCGGGACGATGGCGCCCGGCGCCACGGTCCTCCGAAAAATCCGCGAAACGAAGGGGGATCTGTTCGTCTCTGCACAAGGATTCCAGATCTTCAATTTCAGCCGCGTACCTGCAACCTACACACAGAAAAGCAAAGACGATTGGGGGGTTAGGGATTAGGGGTTTACCTTTAGGTCAAACCCCAGTTTTGGAATTAACCAAGAAATAAGCAAGAGCTGTAAATGTAAATGACTGTAAAACAAGTACTAATACCTTGTTCTAAGGATGTTTGTACCCTTATGTGCGAAGGTTTAGATGTTGTATGTTGTATGTTGTATGTAGCATGTAATATGTGATCTCCTCTTCAATGGTTGAATCCTTGACTTGAATGCAACACTTAGCCTTGAATGGAGACTTAGAAGGAATGCTTGAGTGCTTGAATGCTTGAATGCTTGAATGTTTGAATCTTGCTTTCGCCTTTTTTCCATCATCTAAATGAGAGAGGAAAATGTAGTTTATATACTTGTCATTTAGGGCTGATAGACTGATTTTCCCGACCTTAGGCCGACCAGGAAAGTTAATTTCCAAATTGCAAACAAAAAGACCTGAGACCCCTTAGGAGACCGGGCCCAAAATAGGACCCAGGGACCAGGGCACTGGGCGCCCTAGTCCTGCACTCTGGTCCCACCTCTCGGGGCAGCAGGGTGCAAGGAGGTTCAGGCCAGGGTGCTTGAAAAATGCAGTTTTCAGTGTCGTGAGCAAGTTTCAGGGTCTCCATTCAGGTTGCGTGTTGCGTCGCCATCGTGAAGACCGAAATGCAGTCGAAATTGCAAGTGTCACAATTTGAGGACACTACAGCTAGCATATAGGAATTAAGGATGCCTTTGAAGGTGCTCTCTTCCTTTACACTTCCCTACCCAAAAAGCATCATGTCATCGACAAATTGTTGGTGGGTAAAGGGAGAGAGGTCGTTAGTAATGGGGATTCCTTGGATCCTACCTTCCTCTTTGGCCTTAGAGATGGATCTACCTAGTGCTTCAACCATGATTATGAAGAGGAAGGGGGACATAGGATCTCCTTTCCTAAGCCCTCTTGAGATATTGAAGAAACCTTTTGGGGAACCATTAACCAAGACTGAGAATTTGGGGGTGGATATACATTCAAAGATTAGGTTGTTCCAGGATTTGGAAAATCCAAAGGCCTCCAGGCATTTACATAGGAAGCGCCAATCAAATTTGTCATAAGCTTTGCTTATGTCTAATTTGACTAGCATACTTGGGGCCTGATTGAGCTGGACCGAATGAATGGCCTCTTGGCCTATAATAACCCCATCATAGATTGATCTATCTGCTATGAAGCTGCTTTGTTCTTCAGTAATGATAATGGGGAGAAGATTCTGGAGTCTGGCTGCTAGGGTTTTGGTTAAGAGTTTGTACAGAGTGTTGCAAAGGGCTATTGGTCTGATGTCATTAAAGCTTTCAAGATTCTCTTTTTTGGGGATGAGAGCTAGGAAGGTATTGTTGAGAGCTAAGAAGGTATTTTTTTTATTTATATTTTTAATGCAACACTAAATTACTTTTTCTTTATGAAAAGGAGAAACATTATACAAGACAAAAGTTTAAAAGAAAAGGGAATTTATTAATTAAAATGGCAACTTTATTCTAACATGCCACGTGATAAAGGATATTTTTTTTCTAATCTTGAAATTTATTTTGAAATTATGCCCACTTCAATCCCCTTAAATTTTATAAGATGAAAATAAATAAAGCCTTTAATCATTTAGTAAAAAAAAAAAAATATAATAAAATAAAAAGAATATCATTCACAGGAAAGTCCAAGGAAATATTTAAAAAAAGAAAAATAGCATTTCCTTAAAAGCCCTAAAAATCCTTAAGGATTTCCTTTACTTCCCCTTTTATTTTTCTTGTGAGAATTAGACAAGAGGCGACGGTCAGGGTTCTACTAGTATTGATCCCCATGATAGGAAGAATTTAGCTATGAAGAGGAGGCTATTACCACAATAGGGGTGCAAGGAAAAAAAGTATTGTTGTTTTATTTTATTTGTTTTCTTTGTGAGATTTTTTTATATATATAATTCCATTTACCTTAACATTGTTTCTCTATGTTTTTTTCTTAAAGTGGTTTATCATGATTTTCTCACTCAATGTAGATCTATAGCTTGCAAATCCAAATATTGCACATTTTTGAGGCATGGGGAAGGGCAATAGGAAGGAGGAGGGATGGTGCCGCTACAGGAATGACATCAATAGTAGGGTCAGAAATAAAATAAAATAAAAAGACTTCAGCTAGAGGACCTTCTTGTAACCTCCGAGAAGGAAAAGAAAGAAAAAGGAATTGGGTTTACTCCTGCATCTTCCTATGGGTGATCAAAGAGGGGTGAGATTTGAATGGCTTGGTTCCTAAAACCTATTTTGTTTAATCAAACTATGCCTACCTATAAGGTAGTATGTAAATCTACTGAGAAAAATTCCTAAAAGTAAAAGTATGCTTTATTTTTCAAGTAATATACAAATACCCACTTCATTCTTTCACCATTTACTGTGTTCATACTAGGAACAGATACATTGTTTTTTCAATCTAATGTCTGTACGACCAAATGATCAATGCACAATACATTTTATTTAGCATCTATAATGATAGAATTTTCATTATTGAATGTCACTATGAAATCTTATCTACTAAGATATAAGCATATGTATGTAGGGAACTACTAATGAAAATGTAGCTTATTTTATCCTTTTTATTAAAAATTTCAATAAACAACTTAAAAGAATTTTCTCTTAATTCAAATTCCTTTCTGATACAGAAAAAACAACTGAAAGAGTTGCAATTCAGAACATGAGATCTTCTCACACAAAATAAGTTCATAACTATTACATTAAGAAGAAAGTTTTCAAACCCATCTCATTCTATATTTTCTATCAGCAATTGTCCATCTTACTATGGTCTTACATCCCTTTTTGAGATATATGACAAAATACTCTAAATATTTTTTGTTTCTACAAACATAGTATTTCCGTTTGACAAGGATATAAACATAGCTTTCTATTTCCTTCCACATATAGGAGACATTTGCCTTACTTTGTTTTCAACATGGCTTTCTTATAGCATTTCATAAGGGCTTCTATTGAACTATAGTTTTAATGTAATCTTTAACATGTCACTCATATATATATATATATATATATATAAAATTATTTTTACTCTTATGTTTAACTATAATGACAATTAATATTTTGTGTTTTATTATTTTATTTTATTCTACTATATATGTTTTATTAATAAATATTTTGTTTTGGAAACATAAAATAATTGGATTAAATCAAGGGATGGGTTTTCAATTGATATTCTGATTTGTATACATAGTTTTTTTGGAAGGAACCCTAATAACTTATTTACTCAACATGAAGGAAAAATATACATATTTATTTCATACAAGCATGTAGATTTACTCTATCAAAAGTTGGAATAGGGAAAGATACATGTATATGTGTGTTTTTCTCTATTGAAATCTGAGAGCATGCAATTTATTTCCTTTATCAAAATCTGAAAACAATGAAGGAGATTTCTTGAAGAGAGATGAGAATGCAATTTCCTATATATTACTTAGCCCACCCTCTTTCTGATTTCAATAAAATATCAAAACCTACATAAAGTTATTTCAAATAATATGCTTGCTAATAAAAAGTAATCCCCCTATTCCTTTCTCTACTAAAAATAAAGAACATGCAAGTAAGTAGGGAAGGAGGAACCTGAATCTATAATCAAATGAAGACTTTGTTGTTGATCACCTTTTCTTTTCCCAACTATCCTTCTTCAATCCTTTCCTTGTAGCTTGGTAAGGATTCTCCAAAACCTCTAAAAATCCTGCAATACTTCTACGAAATTTCTCCTACAACTATCATGATAT
Organism: Cryptomeria japonica; assembly: GCF_030272615.1. Classification (NCBI taxonomy): domain Eukaryota; kingdom Viridiplantae; phylum Streptophyta; class Pinopsida; order Cupressales; family Cupressaceae; genus Cryptomeria; species Cryptomeria japonica. The sequence goes on along the minus strand of NC_081408.1, from coordinate 630,040,776 downwards.
TGAAACTAATTTCTTAATAAATCAAAGACTATTTTATCACAAAAAAATTAAAAAAAGAAAAAAAAAAGAATGAACTTCCCTCTTTCGAAAATCTAGTAGTCAATATATAGAAAAAGAGAAGCATTTCCCACTACCAAAGAATTAATTAATTTCCATATTATTTTTCCCAAAGTAATTCCATGCAAAAGTGTGTGTTACATGCATATTAAATTTTAATTTGCAATTCATTCATGCAAGACACATTCCTTACAACTTGTCATAGTGGTGGTTACATTCGACCATGCATTTGAAATTTGAATTTGAAATTCATTTCTAGAATCTTCTTAGTTCTCCTACACCATGTGCTCAATTATAATATTGAGTAAATAAATAATTTCCAAATAATTTTATGACCTCATGTGTGTCACCACATTTTAATTCTTCTTTTTAAAATAAGTCCATCCTTATTCAATTTTTTATCTCTAAGTAACATTACACATAAGATTAATCATAACAATGATAGTAGTAGTAGTAGTAGTAGTAGTAGTAATAATAATAATAATAATAATAATAATAATAATAATAATAATAATAATAATAATAATAATAATAATAATAATAATAATAATAATAATAATAATAATAATAATAGCTAGTCTTATCAAGAGGGTTATGACAGAAGAATAGTGTGGTTGTTCAACAAGGTACGAATACTAGACCTATTCTTGGTCCCTTTAACAGAACTCGAAGCCATGATAAAGGTAAGAATGAAAATGACTAGTTTTTTATGATGTTATAAATATTAATGAAAATTTTATTAATGCTAATTTTGAATTTTCAAATATGCAAAAAATTATTCAATATTTTGTTGAGTTAAGATGCCTCTCCTTGTCTCTTCTATTTAGTTGTTGGCCAACTCATCGCTTTTGCCTGTGTTTTTTTTTCTTGGTGTTGGCTGTCTTTTCTTGTTAATGATTTCTATTCCCTTCAAAATTTATTTTAATCTAATCAAATACAATTTTAGATCAAAATTATAATTGTATTCTTTACATTTTTTTTGTAAATTTGTCTTCACTATTTTTGTATGTTATAGTTTCAAATTATTGTTTGTAATACTTTTGAATAATTTTAATTTGCACATTAATTTTCACAATACCCACTATTTATTATTTCTATCTCAATTTTTATAAAAATAATAGAAAAAGATGTTCTCATTAACTTCAGTTCTATACGTGTTTTATAGTGGCTATAATTTGACCAAGGAAACACTTTTTCAGAAAGAGGAACAAACAAAATAGCACCAAAGATAATATTGATGAGAATGTCATAAATGTTGTATGCAATAAATGGTATATGCTTAAAAGGATGAGTGAAAAAGCCAAAAGAATGAAGCTAACAGAAAAAGATATGTTAAACACAATCCAAAGTTGAGAATTAAATAGTTACAAGCTAAAAGAATATTTTAGGATAATGTTAATAGAAATGTAGGTCACCCAGCACCTAAGCATCACTCCCATTCAAAAATATTAGAGATGCAACAAGGCAACCCATAAGATAGAAAAACAAATAGAAATGCATGGGCGATTCCACAATACTAGGTTACATTTTTTTGCCAAAGTTGACATTGAATTCAATATTTTGCACCATATTCTCACTTTCTAAGACTTAGAAAAGATAAATAATTAAGAATTTGAAGATGAAGAAAACTAGTAATTTGTGAGATTTTTCATGCATATGCTAGATGTAGTTTAAATAAAAAATAGAAATAAATTGTGCATACTTTTACATAATATATTTTTCATAGTAATCAAATTTTTTTAGAAGTGACATTTATAGCTCGTGATGTATAAATATTTTTTAAAGAAAGAATTAAATATCAATTTTTAAAATATATATTTGTCAGACCAACATATAGTGTATGGATATTTTTTCATAAATTTTTGTTGCACATATTTTTTGTAGTTAATTTTTGAAGTTAAAGTAATTATAATTTGGGCAAAAGTATATAATGTAATGGACAACCTTTTTTCATATGCAACTGAATTAACATCTTGTGTTTGTGTCAAAATGAGGATATCAATACCTAGGGAAAATATTCCTTTTACAATTATTTTTTCTCTACTTTCCTTTTATTCCACATGTATAAAACAAAGACCTTAAGGTTCGGTGAAAATCCTACATTCATAAGAAATTAAATTAAATATATAAAATAAAATTTATTCAAAATTATAATTTTTGGAAAACTTATAATAAGGACTATATAGTTACAAAATGAAACTTCTAAATGATTTCATTTTAACCCCTAAAATTGAATGTAAAAGTGTTTTTGGTCATCATTATGATAAAGGCAAAGGAGAATCCATCCTAGGTGTCAATTAAGACTAGAGAAGTTTTATGCAAACTCGTTTGATCTAAGAGGCTTTGATGTAACATGTTTTAATTAAGTCCTTCAAATGGGCCCTCTTGATGCTTAAATAATTATAGTTTATAAAAAAATATTTAATTTCAAGTAAAATTAGGATGTAAAAAAATTGGTAACCCATTACTATGGGATTACCCAAGTGTCAATGCATATCTGAGCAAACATGTTCACAAAAAACATAAGAAAACAAAAAGATGCTAACGTGCATCCTGCAAATAATGAAGTGTACAAAATAATCACCAATTAGGGGCAATACAACAAGTTAGACATGATTAAAATATTGAAACAAATGTACATGGAGAAGATTTTGAAAGGAATGTAAATGAGAATGGTTCTAGGTTAGTAGAACATATTGTAAAAATCCAAGAAAATGTAAATCAACATGCATTGCAATCCACTCCTTATCAATTTGATATAACATCTCAAATGCTAATAGATTCCTAGATACTAATTTCATGAAATTGTAAATGGAATTTCATAATAAATTAGATAGATTGAAATCACCAAATATTTTCTATATTTGCTAGAAATGTTTGATTAGAATCACTCTCTCTTTCAGCCCCCAAGGGCTTTCTTGTAATAGATCCTCACACCAAAATAATTTGGTGATTGGTCCCCAAATGATAGATCTATAAAATAAAACTTAAGTGGAAGAAATGTTGATGGAACACATAAGCCCATTGTTGCATATGACATATACAACAAGCGTTCAATTTAAATATAGAGGAAACGCGATAAGCTTCCCACAAAATATAAAAAATATGGCAAAGAAATTGCTACATATAGGTAGAGATCTTTAACTAATTGTAGTTTGTAAAAAGGATGAGCACGAAACAAACTATAATTTCCTAGTAAATGTAGCATGTGTCTACATAACTTACAATACAAAATTTAGAATGAAATTTTTTACTCTGGTATCATTTTTTAAGAAAATGCTCTTGACAATAGATTAGAAAATTTATTTCATTATATTTTCAATGAGTTAAATTTTTTTCCATATATACACTCTTCCCAACTAGGCTAGCTACACACCAAATTCATTCTTAGAACAAACAAGGGGCAAGAAGAAACACAACTATGGGGGAGATAGAAAATTGTCACATCCAGTTGAATCATCATTATCACACCTATCTAACATCTTCACTATAACCACTCCACCACATTACACCCCAAACACCAATACACCACACCCAACTAATCCACATGGGTGTTCATACCTAGCACTACAATGCTACCAATCTATACCTTCAATTAGTCGCATGGTTACACATACCCAAAACTTCAAAAATTCCTCTATGCCTATTTGGTTACTTATACCTATTACATAACTTCTACCATATTGTCTCAACTATGGGATGACAATATATTAACATTCACATAACCATGATTACAAACAATATGTAGCCATAGGAAGGGGAATTGGGTGGCCTACTTGGAATTTTCTTCTTCTCTTGTTCAAGAAGTATGAAACTCCATGAACCAACTTTGTTCCAGCTCTTCCTCTTCCTCCTTCACCCTCTTTTTCCTCTCCCAATTCTTACTCTCAATTTATTTTTTCCCTAAAGAACATAAATTAGAACAATAATTCTTTTCTTCCTCCCTCCCCTAGAACAAATCCCCTCCCCCTTCCAAACTAAGTAAATTTTCTCTTCTTTCTTCCTCCTTGCGCACACATGTGTGAGAAATAATCCACTAACTCACACCATCTACATGATCCCCTCAAGAGCTCCCATGCATCCCACTACTCCCATGCTTCCTCAACTAAATTTTGACCACAAGACAAAATTTGTCACTTTTGAATTAGAGGGTAGAAAAGGGGTTAGAATTCTCATAAAAATAGTTTTAAGGTTTCAAAAGGACTCCCAACCCATAACTATAGGAAATGTGGCTCTATTTTGACACATAAAATGTGAAAATACTCCATTAAATCTAGTTTAGCATAATAAAAATGAGTATGTGTAGGATCAAGGTGGGCCAAACAGGCCCTTATGTGGCATAAAAATGAATTTAGTTTCTAAGCTACTATTTGTTTTAAAAGAAATAAAAAATCTATTTGACAAAAATTTAAAATTTCAATGCAGTAGTACTAAAATTTCAGGAAAAAGATAGAAGCAAGTGTCTGTCTGATCACCCTAATTACAATCAAATCATAATATTTTTTAATAATATTTAATATATAAGTAGAAGAATCATTTTCGGATGTGACACATATTCTTTTTTTTTTGTTTTGAAATAAATAATTAATTATGATTTCCTTACTATAGATTTTTTTAAATATAAAAAGCTAGTATGTCTAACCACCATAGCTTGGTTAAAAGTTTATGAAATTTATTTTTTAGGTTTTAATTCTATATTATACAAAGAATGAATGTGACACATGTTTCAAATTCAAAAAATGTGATATCATTTGAAAGGTATAGATATTTTTAAATCAGCCTATCAATCTGAACTTTAGTTAGAATATCACCACTTTTTGGCACCTCATGATCTTGCACATACTAAAGCATAAAACTTCAAAACAATGTAAAAAATTTATGTGACAATACAAGAACACAATTTAGTACACATAAAAAAAAATCCACATCATAACAATTGATGCATAATAGAGGATCTCAATCTCTCCAAATAGGCTAGATCAACTTATTGGTTTTATACATTAGGGCATCCCATTGACTCCCCATCCCATTGGTCATAGACATATTTACACACTAGATACAAACATTATCCTAGTCATGATAACTCGTATAATCAAAGTGATCAGATAATAAATATAAAAATCACACAATCAAATACAACTAGCATTGTCATACACTATCATTTATATTTGAACTTGATTAGAAATTAATGCTGAAATAAGACACACATTCACATATATCTACATGTCATCATAGTAAGTACTCATACAAACATAATGCACCATAATAATAACCAAATCATATGCACCATAATAAGTCTCCCATCAAAATAATCAATTATTGTTATCCATAAAATACATTGATAAATTATGAGTAAGCATAGCAACAATCTCTAACTACATATTATATCAAAGCCCAATCACACAAAATAGTAGCATAAAAGAAATGAGTCCTAGTGTCATGTCACAATTGTCAAAACATCAATAAGAGTCATCTACCTCTAGGGGTTGACATCACATCATTTAATTAAAGAAAAAAAATACGTGTCTACAGAAATCAAATTTTGATTATACGCAAGCTTGATTAAGAAAATATTACTCAATAATTTTATTTTTACTTAAATGATCTCATTCAAATTTAAAAGTAATAATGTATTTTGTATATTTGATAGAAAAAGTTAAAGCTTGAAGAGAAAATTGTTTTGAACAAATAGGTCATGTATTATTGGCTACACTAGATAAATGTAGATGAGATAATAGTTGATGGAAGGGGATCTCTACATATAATAAAAAAATCTTTACAAGATAAACTATGTAGAGTAATTAAAAAATATTTATATATTTGTGACAATATGTTATATCACTTTGATAATTTAACTTCTTTACAAAAGAATCTAGCAAAATCATAGGCTTGACATCTTCTTTTAAAATATCTATTATATTATACTACTACTCTATATCTAAATAAATCTTATGCAAGCATGTAAGATATGATCTAATCTACTAATTCTTTCGTTCAATAATTTAAAAATATATTTGAAATTATTGTAAAAAAAGATTAATTATAAAATATACTTTTTATGTTTTATCCTTTTGAGTAATATTAAAGCTATCCCATGTTTCATGTAGCTACTTAGTTTGTTCTCTTCTTAAACTTGAGTAGACAAAGTGTTTAAAAAAAATTTATTATAAGAAAAACCATATCTAACATATTTCCACGTTTGAATGAAACAATTATTGTTTATGAATTGAAAATGATTTGTAGAAAAAATGAATGATTAGAAATGAATGGAAATTTTAAATTTAAAAATAATTTACATGGTTCGAGAAATTTGTTTACTTATTTCTAACATTTCCTTAAAAAAAAATTTCTAAAATTTAACTATACCAATTGCTATTAATAGTATTATATTGTAAATGACTACTTAAAAATATAAGTATAAAACTTAAATATTCATGAGTTTCTAGGTTGACAAATAATTTCTTAAATGATGAACAATGGTTGATAACCAAAATAAGCTAACAAATTCTGTGGAGATGCATGGGTAATTGTCCTTAATGATGAACATGAATTAATTGTAAGAAGAAAATTAAATATCCTATTTTCTTATATTTATGTTTCTATAGAAAAATAAAAAATGCAGTAAATAAATTTCAATCATGCCTATTTAGAGTCCTTTCTATTTAAAAAATAAACAAATATTATTCTAATAAATATGATCTTGTGAAACAACACGCAAGCTCTAAATAAATATAATTTTTTAACACAAATAAATTATTCTATTGATTCAAGATATTATAAGAGATTCTTAATCAAATGATCAAAGATGATCAAATGATAATGGATGAATTATGAGTATCTTATTTGTTCCTGCCAAGGTAAGATACTATTGCATTCATTGAATTTTATTTTTGAAATAGTTAAACCAATCATTGAAAAATTATTATATTTGAGGAAAAATCATAATGTCTATGTTGAATTTTTATTTTAAATGTTTTAAAAATATCATTTCTCTTTTTCTATTGGTTTCAATAAGGAAAAAATTCAATATTACACATTTTAATTCATTTAATACATTAGATTAAATGCATAAAATATTTAATTTAAGTAATAGTTGTTAAATGATTTGGAATCTATACTACTTAATAAATTACATTAAACGCATAAAATATTTGATTTAAGTAATAGTTGTTAAATGATTTGGAATCTATACTACAACTTCATGTGAAAAGAGGGACATAGTGATATGAATATTAATTATGGTTTACACTTCATAATTGAGGTATGGATGTTCTTACAACAATGGGACTTTTGTAGGATCTACTAGATATGCCTTGGAGGTCCTCACGAAATCTTTCAATATTAAAACTAATAATACAAGATTTTGTCTTAAGGTCTCTATTTTGATTCATTATCCTTAAAAAAGGATAAAAACAATTTAAAATAATGTTATTTAATTATTTTGGAGATTTAACCTTGGGAAGATTTTTCGATATTAGAATAAGCTAAGATTTATTTAAGATTTGGTATTGACCTCTTTTTTGTGTGTATTTAGCAAGAGTGACATTTTTCAATATTATTATATAATTGTGGTCTTTCATAAAATGTGGTGTTAGATTGTAAAAAAATTGATATTTTTTATAAGGGTTTTTTAATAAGGATTATTTTTTATTATATGCAAAAGAATTTATATTATTCAATTACTTTGGGGTTATAAATAGATTTTGTAGGGCATTTATGATTGATTAAAAATAGTTATGTGAGAAAGATTAATTTCTTCAAAATGGAGCCATTAGTTTGACCAAGTGAAAGCCTTGATTGTAAGGGTCAAGAAATCTTATGGATGCATTACATTTTATTCACAAGAGTGAATTCAAGTTGGTCACATGGGTTTAAATGGATGATTGTTGACCAAGTTTAGGTTCATGATTCTGAGACCATATTAATGGAAACCAATCCTTGTTTCTTAATTTACCGATTGCTTATAATTTAAGTATTTGGTATTGTGTTTGGACATGGTTTCTTTCAATTCATTCAATTCATGTTACCAATGGCCCATGGACACATTCAAGTAATCAACCCCACCAAACAATATTGTTTGCATAGTTGTTTTCAATGGTGTGATTTAAATATGGTTCGCATGGCATGACACTAATAATAACTATGCCACATGCATTTAATATTGTAGTAACACCAAATTCCCTTTCAATAATTAGAATAATGTATCTAAGATCATCACATTTTCAACCATTTTAAAGCCTTAATGCCCTTTATTAATAAATTTAGCAAATATAAAAGTTTATTTTTTATTATAAATTTTAAAAGAAATATCAATGGACTTTATATTTTTCAATAGTTTGTATTTTATTTTTTACTTTCTACAATTTAGTTTTACTTATCATTTTTTAACATAAAAGAAAGTTATAATTTAAATATTTTTTATATTAATTTTTTTAAAATTTTTTAATATTTTATTTGGAGCAGACTTCGATTTTATATTATATTTTTATTTGTTAATATTGATTTTATCTTTTATTTAATAATAATATTTTTATTATTTTCATCTTTGTTGAGATAAGTAAGCCTATGATTCAAAAGTACATATAGTCAATTTTAACATTTATTTTATATATTTATTTATGCAATACAATTACAATTAAAAGATTAATGGATATAAAAGTATTTTTAAATTTAATTGTATGATAATTTGTAGTATTAATGATTGGATAATATTTAATAATCATCTATAAAATAGAAAACAAAAATTTGATGATAAATTCTTGTTTATTTTTAAAAAATTTCAATTAAAAAAAAATAGAATTCACATTTTACATTTTTAATAAGTTTCATTTAGTTTTAATTTTTTAAGTTCGATTTTACTTGTACCTTTTAATATAAAATTTAAAATTTTAGCTTTAAGATTTTGAATATAGTTTAATTTTATTTATGATATTTTATTTGAATATGGCTCAACTATATAACAAATTTATTTTTAATATTGACTTTATCTTCCAACTAATGTTTATATTGTTTGTATTATATTAATTATATTGTTAGATACATATTTTATTAATATCTCAACTCAAATAAATTAAAACATTGATTTTTTTATTTAATTATTTATTACCTTCAAATTTTTATTATATATTATTATTTTTCAAGTTATTATTTTAATTATATTTGTAACTTTCATAATATGCATAGTCATGACAAGCAATCATGTAATATGCACCCTTTATCTATATCTCCTTCTCCCTCTCCCCATCTCACTCTTTACATATTGAGCTATCTCTCCCTCTATGCCTCTCAGTATCTCTTTTCTCCTCTTCTTCTCTCACTTCCTCTCTATCTATTTGCCTCTCTTTCTCTACCTCTCTCTATTTCTACTCATCTTCCTCCCTCCATCTTTATCTCTACCTCTATCTTCCTCTTTCACCCTCTATCTCTAGACATGTCTCCCTCTCTCTATTTATTCATATCTAGATCCCCCTCTCTCTCTCTTCCCCTCTTCCTTTTCCTAGACCTTTACATCTATATCTATTTTCCTCTCCCTCTTTATCCATTCATATTTCTTCTTTCTATCTCTCTCTCCATCTCCATCTACATTACTCTACCTTCTTCTCTAACTAATGGAGGAACCGGATGCATTTCATCTTTTGTTATATAGAAATCGAATTTAAATTCTTATCATGAAACATGAATTATTAAAAATAAAACAAAAGAAACTAAATATATCAAATTATAAGTAAAAAGCTGTAGAAGTGTAAGAAATTACTGAATACTTGAAAAGTCCAAATGCACAATAAGGATTAAACATATTTGCTCTATGCTATCTATCTACTTTTGTTAATTTAAATCTTAACCATTCCAAAAAGAATTGTCATATTCATGAAATATATCGGTGTGGGAGATGGTAACGATCATCTTTCGTGATTTCCACGCCCTACGCGGCGTTTTATAAGCTTATCTTGTTCGACCTCTTCGTAGAATTTCATTCCAAGCCGAAAATCATCATTGTTATAAACGTCCCAAGAAGTACAATATAAACGTCAAAGGCATTGGCGGAATGGGATAAAATTGTCAGATGTACCTGTGAATGGGGACGGGAGAGGGAGAGATTAAACTAAAGCATTTTACTCACAATATTAAGCAAGACATTTTCCCTTTTCGAATTCAGTGCTATTTGGAGTGACTGGTAATGGCGCTCAAAGTACTGTCTGCACTCGATAGAGCGACAACGCAGCTCTATCATTTCAGCGCAATACTTATCTCAGGCATGGGCTTCTTCACGGACGCCTACGACCTGTTTTGCATCCCGCCCGTTTCCAATTTGCTTGGAAAGATCTATTACAAGAAAGATAATCACGGTATGTTACCCATTCAAGTAAAAGCTTTGGTTAACGGAACAGCTTTATTCGGAGCACTGGCAGGCCAACTGTTCTTCGGATGGCTTGGCGACAGGATGGGGCGAAAGAAGGTCTATGGAATTACTCTCAAGTTGATGGTCATGAGTTCGATTGCTTCGGGCTTTTCCCTCGGCTGCTCTCGCAAGTCTGTATTGACATGCTTATGTTTTTCCAGGTTCTGGCTGGGGTTTGGCATTGGCGGGGACTATCCACTCTCTGCAACAATCATGTCGGAATACGCAAATACTAAGAGCAGAGGAGCTTTTATGGCTGCCGTATTTTCAATGCAGGGTCTTGGAATTATTGCTGGAAGCATAGTTGCTATTATTGTCAGCAAATGTTTTGGAACAGGGTACGCAATTCCATCCGAAAAGCAGCAGGACATGGTGTGGAGGATAATCCTGATGTTTGGAGCAGTTCCTGCAGGCTTAACATATTATTGGCGAATGAAAATTCACGAGACAGCTCGTTACACGGCGCTCGTGGCTAAAAACGCCAGGAAAGCAGCAGCGGATATGTCTAAAGTTCTTCATGTGGATATTGAGGAAGATGAAGACAGTGTTTTAAGTATCGAAAGCCTGGAGGAACAATTTGGGTTGTTTTCCTTGGATTTCGTAAAGCATCATGGGCTACAGCTGCTGGGCACTACATCCACTTGGTTTTTCGTGGACGTTGCATTTTACAGCAGTAGTTTGTTGCAGGTCGACTTATACCGCAATACAGGATTGTTGCAGAAATCGTCTGAATATAAAAATCCGGTGCATGAAGTTTTTCTGAGTGCGAGGGCGCAGGCGTTGGTTGCCTTGTGGGGAACTCTGCCGGGGTATGTATTCACCATTTTTCTAGTAGATCGTATTGGCCGGCGTATAATTCAGCTTGTTGGATTTTTTTTCATGTCAGCGTTTTTATTTGCCCTTGCCTTCGCATACAAACATTGGGTAAATGAATCGAAAGGAGGATTTATTGCGATTTATTCTCTGATATTTTTCTTTACTAACTTTGGTCCCAATACAACGACTTTTATTGTGCCGGCGGAGTTATTTCCTGCTCGACTGCGATCAACCTGCCATGGCATTTCTGCAGCTGCTGGAAAAGCAGGCGCCATAATTGGAGTACTCGGCTTCTTGTATGCATCGGAAACCAATGATAAGAACCAGGATCCATTTGGAGTTGGAGAAAATGACCATCCGAGGGGCATAGGACAGGGAGACGCCTTGATTATTCTTGCAGTAGCAAGCTGCCTCGGTTTTTTGTGCAGCTTTCTGATACCAGAAACAATGGGGAGGTCTTTGGAGGAAAACGAAGTACAGGTATCTCGATCTACAGATGAAGTGGAACTCCAGGCTGACTTTGACAAGCATAACTTAATATAAAAGAGACAGACTAACCATAGCGAGTGTTGTGGTAATGGTTAATGGTTAATCTCTACACAAAATGTAAAAATGCTTTTCAATTTTCAAAATATAAATTTATTTGTCTGATTTTTTGTTGTTTTATAGTAATGGGTATGTAGATCATGAAAATTTAGTTAATGAAAATTTTGCGAAATTTCATTATGTTTTGTGTATTTTAGAAACTGTACGGAGTGTTGTTTTGTGTGAAGATTAGCCGTGCCAATATAAATGTAAGTGTAAATATTGTAAATGCTTTTTATTACAAAACTTATAATGTGTTGGGATGTAAGTATTTATATTTTATTGCATAGATTTATTCTCCACTCTTCCCAATATTTTTGTAATGGCAAATAATATATTTTTTTGGTTAATTAAATAGATAGAATGACCAGCTCCCATTAGATTGGTTTAAAGAAGTTTAATAGAATCCATGAAACGTATAAGAGATCCTAGAGTATAACAGAATACCAGGGACAATAACATTAGTTTTGCCAAGCCAAAAAGATCTAAGCTAACTAAAGTTGAATCTACCATCAAACTAAACCAGCCTAGACATATTCCAAAGAGACCCTAATAGCATAAGCAAAGACTAAACAAAATCTACAAAGACTGTCTGACCTCTGATCGACCCATGAAGTAGTCCACCAGTCGTCATTTGCCACTTCGTCTATGTGGATGTCCTCGGCCTACATGTTCCATTCGAGCCCTTGCAAATGGATGTAGGATTTAACCCACTCAAGTTCTTCATTGGTCTCGATCCTCATCCAATTCAAAAGGAATTCCAAACCCCCGGTTGCCACATGCTGGTTGTCTTGATATTCTTCCTCATCATCAATCAGAATAAGGGGAATTTGGGGATGTCAAGATGCTTTTTTTAAAAATATTTAGGAATGGGAATGCAACTAAATTCATCGATGTTCATCAACACATCATCTATTTTCCCCAAGGCCTGCCCTATGAATAGCCTCAGGCATAGCATTCTTGCTTTCGCTTTGCTAAAACCCAAATACAAAGCAATTAGCAGAAATATAGATGAAATATCTATGTTTACCCTATATTTGTGATTTGTAGATAAGAAATCATGCCCCAGAATAGCCCTCACGGCATGGATAACAAGCGGGTGGTCATACTGCAAGATGGCCTTTAGTCTCTTATCCCCAATCTCTCCAAGGAAGGCCATCTGTCTTTTGGCAAAAGTCAGATGGATAGGGGTATCCATATCCCTAATCAATAGTAATCGGCCCTACAAGAGTACTCTGCCTGTCTATTTTATCTTACTTTTTGCCAAAAAACTTGGCTCTTACTAATTTAGAGTTTAGATTTGGAAATACTCCCAAAGCCAAAAGGACAATTAAGTTATTTGAAGTCCACCAGCCCCCTAATGAATTGAAAATGAAAGATCTTAATGATTTGATCACCTGTAGGAAATATCACCCCCAATGCACCCGTTCACGTCACCTACAAATAAATGTTCGTCCTCTATATGTCATTTCCTTGCTAACAAATCCCTTTAAAAAATCCTTGGCATCCAGCTCAATACCAAATCATAATTGCCTAGCAAACAAAATTTACCAATCTACCTTCTCCTATTGATTTGTCAATAGCATACCCCCAAAGTCAAGGTCTTAGTCTATGCTACATTTTGATTCACCGAGGGCATGGCTCGAGCTGCCAATCTATTTGCCACCTTCAACGTTAATTCACCAATTTTAAAATTTATTTTTGTTTCCCATTTTATCAAAAGGACGACTATGATAAGATGATCCATTAATGATCTAAGATTTTGAAATATGCAATAATCCTTCACTATCAATGCAAGTCATTTGATTGCAGATCGCAACTCTCAGTAATCATATCTCATCCATTGGGCCCAGAATCATCAATTAGATTTGAATTTCAAATGTCATTGTAGTCATGATTCGGAGCCAATTGCTCAATCCAATCAACCACCTGAAAAGGAAGGCTTAACTTCACTACCTCAGTCAAATAACTGTCTAAAAAGCCATTTTAAATTTCACACCCTACCAAACTCCTCAACTGTCCAAAAAGGTAACTTCACCACCTTAGCCAACAACCATCCAAAGGACAATTTTCTTTCACCACCTTAGCTTAAAATTAATATATCTTCAATTTATCTTTCAAGTTCAGATGCACGCTTGGCTAAACTATATGCCCAATCATTCCCTTCTCTATAAATTTGACTTATTTTGAAATCTTCAAATTTCCCAATTAATTCCTTATTCGGATGTACCCAACGTGCTAGAATCCAATTGGGAATTTTATTCTTCTAAATAGAATTAATCGCTATGATACAATCATCTTCTAAGTGAATGTTCCTGACCCCTATCTTTAATCCCATCTACAGTCCAAGAAGTATTGCTCTAAATTATGCCATGTTATTGATAGTCTCACCTAAGGCGATATCTTTTTCAGTAATAATAATTCCATTCTTATCCCTAGAAACACATCCCATACCACCTGGGCCTGGATTTCCTTTGGGTGCCCCATCAAAATTTATTTTAATCCATCCAGGCTCCTAGGCCTTCCATCTAGTGTCAATTCTGGAGAAAGAAAGGTGAGTAACTAGCCCAACCCCATTAACAAGGGGAGCCATGAGGGCATGAAATTGTTTGATCATTTCCTCATCTTATTGGGTAAACATGTTCTTCTTGATCAGTTGATTCCTAGTTGTTGTATTTGCTAATTTCACAATTTGGTCCTCAATCTTCCGACAAATAATTTCCTCACTCATCTCTTTCTCCTAGAAGATTTGGTTATTTCTCTCTTTCCAAATTTCCCAGATTACTGTAGAGGGAATTATCTTCTACAAGTTGTCAAAGACGCCCTTCTTTTGCATGGTAGACTACATATTAAACCATTCTAGTAGTTGTTGAGGAAAAGGACACTCAAAACTCATTTAGATAGTAGTAGTTCCAACATTTATGTGCATATGAGAAGCCAAAAAATAAATGATTTGTCATTTCACTCTCTTTTCCTTGCATAGATACATCTCTCAGCCACATCAATTCCCATTTTTGTCATTCGATCTTCTATAAGAAATATTTCTTTAAATGGCAAGCCAGGAAAACACTCAAACTTTTGAGAGACAATGTTTATTCCACAATAAATTACATGGACAACCTTCTTTGATTATAGTTGCCTCCTTAATTTGATAACAAAATTTAACTTTATATGTTCTAGTTTTAGACCCACACCATCTCACTGTATCCACCTTGTTGGTGGGCATAAAGATCATATCATTCAATAAGGTCATTAAACACTCTTTCTGATCTCTTGGGGCATTAATATCATCTAAGGATATATGCCATCCTAATAGACAATTGAGCCATAGTTACTCACTTTAGATCCCCAAGAATGGGAAGTCTTAATCTTTATTTCCTCCATATTTGGATGAGTATCAAAAATATCACAATTATCCCATGAGTTAGTCCAGAAAGAGGCTATCTATCCATTTTTGAGCTCCTAAGTGACATGTTTGGAAATAAATACACTCCAATATATAATTCCATATTGGAGATCCTCTGGGAGCATCCATTATTGTTAGAATACGCATGGGATCATCAAAATCTAAATATTTCCTTCTCAAGTATCTAACCCAAATTTTTATCTTAATTGTGTTAGACAGTTCAAATAACTAGAAGACTACTGAGAGGGGGTGGGGGGGGTGAATCAGTTGTCAAGGATTACCAAAACCTTAAGCAATTAAAAATTTAATACCAGAACCTAGAACATTAATACCAGAATAGCAGTTAAAACAACTAAGCATAAACAGTAATCACAAAATAGATACCATCCATATGACACCAAGATTTGTGCATGGAAAACCTGGTAAAGGAAAAAACCATAGTGAGAAGCATACCCATAGTCAGATAATACTTTTGCAATAAGTATGTGAATTACAATTGAGGGCCCTGCACTTGCAGGAAGGCCAACAACCTAGAGCACACTACTCATCACAAAAGGAGTCTCACAGACTACATAGAAATCCAGACTACAATCCAGAGAAGTGTTGAACTACAAAAATAACATCTCCTATGCCTGAGAACAGTTTCGGTTAAGCTCAATACCTGAGGACTAAATCCTCTTACATAACCCAATTCGATAACTAATGATCAACCAAATCCTCTGCCTGAATGATATTATAGTATTCACACATTGTACATATCTATATCCCATACCATGATGATCTACAATGAGATCTTACATCGTATATATATACAAACCCTCAACCATAAACAATCAGGTCGGCCACTAGACAATTAAAAAATTACATAATTACAAAACATGTTGGCCTTAGACCAAACAAATAATATCTAACACATAAGATATCTCGAAAACACGTCGAGAGGAGCAATCCACATGTTACATTAAGCCGATACATAACCTAGATCAACCAGGACCCAATATAGGTCCATACGCTAAAGCAATGATCTCCATCCGCCAAGTCTTCAACATGATCACCAACAACATCCTGAAAATCCACCAGAAACTGCACCAACACCACTTATGCAATTCATCAAATATCTTCAGCAAAAGCTCTACCAGTGAAAACCTCATCGGAATTGCAAGCCAGGCTTCCTAAGCAAACAGGGTAGCATCCGATCACCAGACCAAAACCAACTTACTGAATATGAACATG